>NW_019720577.1:0-24197 GCF_002891405.2 Cryptotermes secundus
AAATCATCCAATCTATTGATGGAAGAATGCTGTTACAGTGGACATTGAGCAATACCATGATGCAGTTTCCATATTCACTGTTAAATATGACCCTGCCATTTCAAACTTGAAAGTCATAAAATTATAATATAGCTCAACTCAGTTATAATCTTTATATTTTTAGCTTCTAGAATATGGATCAGCGTAATAATCCTGTACATAATACTGAGTAAATTCAAAACTGGAAAGAACATCCTACCAGGATGCCAATGATCTTAAAATATCTATCAGAATGAGAAGCAGTTTTGGTAGAACTCTCAAATAATTAAGTGATTCTGTTATGCAGTATCTGCAACAGGTTCTAACATGCCTAATACTGTATAACATATAAAATTAAACTAAACACCACAACCTCATTTTATCTTAATTTTTTTTATTGCTAGTGGGGTGGAACTAAGCCCCTTGTACTGTGGTCACTTCTGGCCTATTGTACCAGACCCAGATGTTAGGTGAGGGTGATTATGAAGCAATTGGTGGAATGAAGATTAGCAAGGGAAACTGAAGTACTTGGATATAACCTTCACCAGGGCCACTTTGTCCACAACAAATCCCACTTGACCAGACCCAGGATCAAATGCGGGCCGCCACGGGGGGAATTCAGCAACTAACTCAGGCCACCCAAAATTCATACACTTCTGCTTCCTATAACTGGTAATATAGCTGATTTATTATGTGGTAGGAGCAACACTTCCCAAATCCAGTAACCAACATTAACCAAAACTATGTTTAATATTGCTAATATCTTGTTAATCAGTGTTACTCATAACAGCAGCACCATTGAAAATAATAGGCTCCAAAGTACTCTTGATATGACATTACAAACTATGGGACAGGAATATGAAATTTCAGAAGAGCACATACAAAATATTATGAAATTTATCAGTACTTAAAAAGTCTGAAGTCAAAGTTTAAGACTTTCTGCAGGGCACAATTTGATTCACAATGGAATGGATTACTTACACTCTTCGGGAGGGTCCACATAACCAATGCCATTTTGTACTTCTTGAAAGAAATTTGAAGATTTTTCCTCCTTCCACGACGAATTCAGTACTCCCATGTCATTGACATGGGATATCGCCCACATGGGAACATCCTCTCCCAGCATTTTCTCCTTTTGTTGCCGTTTCAAACAACGAGAGGAAGCAATGCTCCTGGAAACTTGTCGCTTCTTTCACGGGACTGAAAAAAAAAAAGATTAATACACATTTGCTGCCTAACACACATGAAGAAGTATATAGAAATAGAACCATAAACCAAAAGTATATAATAATAAAACCACACGTTATGTAATTTTTCAACTTATAAATAAAGTGCTGCATGTTCTCTTACAGTTACCATCATCAGTCTCAGAAACACATCTCCGTAACACAAAACGCCTAGTCCAACATGAGAAGAATGCAAACTGAGGTGATAGAGAAGAGTAACAAAACATGGAAAATTGATACTGAAATAATTTATTAGAACACAGGTGTAATAATACTACATATTACAACTATTCAAGTACACGGTTTTGTTATGCACATGATATAAAACATTGGAAAAGATGGATCAATTATGAACGGACTGATAATATTCGTAAAATAAACATTTGGACTGATATGTACATAAAATATGCAACAGATAAAAAGCATGCCCCCCCCCTTTGTAGTGGTCTGAAGACTTCTTCACTGTGTGTGATCCCTTCTTGTCAAGCGCGGCCCGCTAAGCCTCAAGACAGACTCAAGACTCAAGACCTAGGATATTCTTTCATATTACAAATACTTCGACATGGTTCCCAGACCACGTAACAGCGCCCGACTTCGTATCAATAACAGCGCGAAAGAGCAGCTAAGAGTAGCACACAACGCGAGGAAACATGAAGCCCCTATGAATAACTCTTACACAACCCTCAGCTCTTCTATATCAGAAGGGAACTTGCTATATGGATATAAAGATTTGTAATAATCTTCCTTCATACTTAAAGCAATTATACAAAAATTGCAAAGGTTTTAAATCGGCTTTGAAGAATCTTTTCTGTGTTGCCATTCACTTTATACATTGTTAGAATATTGTCACATGTTGGGTATATCACGACACAAATAACTTCACACATATTTATTCTTACACACTCAAGTACAATTAGTATCACTTCAACTGCATTCTGCGGCGGCATTTTGAATATGATAAAAATAAAGATATAATTTCTTTGTAACAGGTTATTAATCATATGTAGTTTTTAATATTAAGTTTTTGTAGCCATAAATGTAATGATATTGTATGGTGTTATTTGACTATATGTATTTTTGTAATGTTCTTTTTATTATGAGAATTTTCATATCCTTTTACTTTGTATGGATCTATGGAAATAAAGGTAAATGACAAACTTTATACTGCACCACGTGCAGTCTGTTATGAATTCATGCCTGACGAGTGCTCCAAGGCTTCTACCAAGATAGCCTCTAATTTTGGATAGACCATTTTGTTGTGAAATCTGAAACTCTTGCCATCACTAACCTNCCTTCCTGTGAGACAAATTCACTATTTAGGTCTAACCGTGAAATATTATGTTTAACTGTGTACGCAACAGACACTTCCGACCCGACCCGACTACACTAAACTTAATATTAGAGTAAATTTTACCGACCACACAACATATTTTTATTATTATTACACTACATGTTTCGACCTCAAGAGGTCATCCTCAGGTGTGCGAACACAGCTGTATAATTAGTGTAACTTTAATTGTTTCTTGCATCCTGTTGTGTATTTAATTAATATTAGAGTCAATTTTACCGACCACACAACCTAGTTTTATTATTATTACACTACATGATCCGACCTCAAGAGGTCATCCTCAGGTGTGCGAACACAGCTGTAATGTAATAATAATAAAACTATGTTGTGTGGTCGGTAAAATTGACTCTAATATTAATTAAATAAACAACAGGATGCAAGAAACAATTAAAGTTACACTAAACTTAATTTATTCATTGGATTAGGCAACACATAATAAAGTAATTACACCTGAATTAAAACAGACCTACCGTGCTGGATCCCTTGGAAAATTGAAGATTCTCATGCCTTGCTTGCTGGACGACAAGCACCCAACAAAAGCACATGTTTCCGTTTTCATATTTATACTGCAAGAAGCAATACAAAAATTATAACACCATCACGGTACTCTCAGAACTCCTTCCCATTCAACAGACAATCTTTGTGATAAACCAAAAGTTGCAGAACATATCATAAAACAAATATCGTTTAGATGACAGTTCATAATAACCTAAAAAATTTTAGGCTTGAAACAATTCTATATGTTTCTAATTTAATTTGTGATAGTAAGCATAATATTCATATACACAAATAATATGTTTAATATGGAGCTGTAATTTCGTTTGCAAATGTCTACTTTCGTTTCGCACCCACATCAAATGAAAATTCATACTTACCAATTTGCCTATATTGATCCACCATAACCGCATATAATTGCGGGAATTCAAATTGTTTTGTTTAGGCGGTTTGGGCTCTCTGATTGGTCGAGACCAGCGTGCACTATCTGACTTCGCTAGAGGCAGTAGTTAGCGGTAGTTAGCGTAGTTAGGTTGGTGATGTTGGTGATGCTGTGTGCCCAACGCTGAGCTGCGGTGGTACACGTATGTAACCGTTTACGTCATAGGTGTACACTAGGCTTCGAAAATGGCTAAAGATAGCTCGGTGCAGGTAGTATATTTTGTTGTACTAAATTTATTGTGGACACTATTAAGGTTTTTGGAATTAGAGGGAGAATTTTGATTTTTTTTTCAGGTTAACAAATAATGCATGTTTAAGGCTTAACTCCTTTGCACATGGACTGCAACCACGACGCTTGTTTAAGGCATTCCCATAAGGATGTGTTACTTGATCTTAAGTGACATGAATAAGCCGGAAGGTAGTGGCATAATTATGAAACAGTGTTGACCTCAGTTATAGATAAAATGTTTGTTTCATGCTTTCAGGGTAACGGAAAACCTGTGAAGTTTAATAAATAGGATGTGGCATATGAATAAGCATGATGCAATGGCTTCGCTATAAAATGTCGACATCATTTATAAATACAATGTTGGTTTCATTCTTTCAGGATAAAGATAAACCTGTGAAGATTAATAAATGGGACAGTTCTGCTGTAAAAAATGCTTTGGATGATGCTGTGAAGGAGGTGAGGAAAGCTTGTCATATTCAGCATGTGTGTTTAAGGATGTGTGAAAAAATTGAAAATAACTTTATTCCTTTTTGCAGTATAGTTTCAATTATTGTATTTATCAAGGTCATGGATAGAAGTCCCATTGATCATCCTCCACATCTTCTTTAGTCATGTACACTTTCCTCTGGTGCATTTCTCTGTGTTCTCCAGTTGATCTGGATGTACCGTACACAGGAATGGTAGTAACTTTGCTAGTGACATGTGCTTTGAGCTGGATGGCTTAAGACTAAGGAGACATGAGGTGAATACTGCAGTAGACAGAGGAAACCTGGAATGCTGTCGGTCTCATCATGGGACTTCATTTCATGGCCTTAGCATAGCTAATAATCAGCCAATGTACAGTAACTGACTTGTCCTATATCATGTAACAATGATCTATAGCAGTGTTCCGCAACCAGTGTGCCGTCACAAGGTGAAAGGCGTGATGCAAACTTTTACCTATTGTAAGAAATTAATTGTCGAATTTTATTTTATCCCAGTTACCGTGTTTCACGTGCTTGTGTTTTATTCTCAGCCACTGCACCGATTAAATAAGATGATGCTTGTTTATTCTTTTTTACATGCTGTGATTTTTTTATGTACAGTAATGTTGTATTCTAAGAAATTAAACATAAATTATTTACTCACAGTACTCACAGTTGTTGTATATCATAGTTTTCATTACTGATTTATTTTTATTTTCCTCACGTCTACGCAGCTTCTTTGATATGTTTGCCGCATGTTCTGTGTACGTGATTTTCCCTAAAACTGCAGGGATTAACATGGTTCTTCCTGTCTTTTTTATAATGCTGTTTTGGTATTTGCCAATGTTTGTTAGAAGTTAGAGCTTATTGAACTTTATGACTTTCTTCCTGTAACGATGCGCACACCTATTGGTGGACTTAATTTAAAATTATGAATATTAAAAAATAAGTTGGTATAGTGTCACTTCTTCCATTTGAAGAGAAGAGATCCCGCGTTTTACAATTGTTTCAGTTCTATCACAGCTGTGCTCTGAAGTAGTTCGCAAATTTTGGTTGCTAGTTAGAGAATTACAGATGGGTCATTTGAGATGTCCTCGACTGTATGGCCACTTGCTGACGGCAATAAAGTGGTGATGGACACAATTAAAGAACATTTAGAAATGCTGCAGCAGAAATTTAATAAGTATTTTGGAGGGACTGTACAAGATTTCGACCGGGTTCGTGATCCATTTGTTGTGAATTCAGAACATCTTCCAATTAATATACAAGAGGAACTCGCAGGTTTAAAAGCAGACAGAACATTGAAACTAAAACTGCTCAAAGTGCCTTTGGATACGTTTTGGTTGGCAATAAGGAGTGGATACCCGGCTATCTCCGAGATGGCAGTTAATGTGTTATTTCCTTTTTCAACTACATATTTGTGTGAACTGAGCTTCTCGACGTTAACTGAAATTAAGACATCAAAGAGTGAGCTGCTCAAATCCATTGATGATGAAATGAGACTTGTGTTGTCAACGATTCCACCACGGATCAGTCGCCTGTGTGCAGCTAAGCAGGCGCAAGTATCACATTGAAGGTATAAGTAGAATTACTGTATTTACTTTAATAGTAATAGAAGTGTATTTTCTGCACTCTACAGTGAATTGAAGTTCAGTAATTGTTAATAAATGCACGAGTCGATTTCTGTTTAATGATAATAAAATAACAATATAATAATATAATTAAGTTGATCACGTTACATATTCATATTAATTGTCTGATATACGTTTTTGAGGGGAATAACATTTTGGTGTGTTGTGTTGAGTCATGGATACTTCATGGTGTGCCGCGAGTAGAAAAAGGTTGCGGAACACTGATCTATAGAGACGAAATAAATAAATAAAATAGAATATTCGTGTAGCACACAACAGTATTTCAAGTGACTGGTATAACTGTGTTTAAATTCTCTTTATACACATGGAATTAAGATGATTATGCATATAGACTGAGCAGTTAGTTGTAAAATTACACATCTTGAAATATGTCATACAACATATGTCCCCGCAACCCCACCCGCCCATTTAGACCCTTTCTGAAACATTTCTGTTCAGGGTAAAGTTATCACAAGTGCTACACAATGAACATCAATAATAACTGGAACAAATCTTTATTTTATTGGAAGGAAAACATGTTAATAAAAGTATGCACAGCATATATAAGATTTAGGTAACACGCTGCATTCAATCTTATTGCTTCTAGTGTAGTACAGTATTTCTCATGAATGTGTTCCTGTACTGAGTTTTCTTGCAGATGTGTTATTGCCATTTTACAATTTAAAGACACCATGGAATGTCAGAACATTTGAAAAGCACTTGTGCCAGTACTGTGTAACTGAAAAACCATAACAGATAAATTTGAAGTGGTATAAGAAATAATGATACAGTAAGACACTGTACTTTTAGGTACTCAGAAGGATAGCAGTCTTTAATATTATGATTGAAATATATAAATGGAAGAATGGGCAATGTAAGCAAGTAAACTAACTTAAGTAACCTAATGTGATATTTTCACCAAAATGCTTCACAAATGGAAAACAGTTTTAAACTAACATTAAAATCATTTTAAGCTGTTGATGAAAATGTGTTACAAAGGAATCAGTAACCAGTCATAATCAATTAATTATTTATAAATATGGATAGCTCAGTCATATAGCAACCGGCTATGGGCTGGATGGCCGGGGTTCAATTCCTAGCAAGGGCAAGAGGTTTTTCTGTATTCCACAGCATCCAGACTGGTCGTGGGGCCCACGCAGCCTCCTGTCCTCTGGGTACCAGGACTAAAGCAGCTGGGCTGTGAAGCTGACCATTTTCTGCCATCAATGATGAGATCAAGATTAGTGGAGCTATTCCTCCATTGCCCTTTACATCATCATGGCATGGTGCTGAATTAAATGATCAAAGGAACAACATTAACTTTTTTTATTCTTAGTTTTCTCTGTGTATTTATACAGATGTGAATGTTATGAACTGTTCCAAAACATGTGTGAATTACAACTGTTATGCAGTTTGTGTGTATGTCTGGATAATTACTTCAATATAGAACTTACTTGTAGGGTGTAAGTTCTGTATATAATGTAATGTGACATGAAGCCAAAAAGTGCAGAATCTTGGAATCTGGAAGTGCAGCAGGGTGTAAGTTCTGTATATAATGTAATGTGACATGAAGCCAAAAAGTGCAGAATCTTGGAATCTGGAAGTGCAGCAGGGTGTAAGTTCTGTATATAATGTAATGTGACATGAAGCCAAAAAGTGCAGAATCTTGGAATCTGGAAGTGCAGCAGGGTGTAAGTTCTGTATATAATGTAATGTGACATGAAGCCAAAAAGTGCAGAATCTTGGAATCTGGAAGTGCAGCATAGGTGTCTGTGCAGTGGCTTAATAAAATATGCTTCTGCATCATTGAATACACACATAAAGCACCTGTTTCCTGAGTATTGTCTGTTTATATTATTTCCAAACATGTACCTGCTTAAAATAAGATTTTTGTGATAACATAGCATTAAAAACAAAATATCATTGTGGACGAAACACACCTGACTTAAAAATTCAGCATTTCTCAGTATTTTGCAAATTTAGTAGAAATGTTCCTCACTGATGCTGGATCTTGAAATTTTGTATGGTGTTGGGTTGTTGAAAGTATTTCAACTGTTCCTAAGGCATCGGTTGTATAGAATGTAAAGCAACAGTGTGATGATTGCAGAAGATTCATGTTCGGATTTTTGTTCATGATAACCAATGAACCGTGTAGGTATGCACCTGACATCCTTTGTGGGGATAAATCATAAAGATACATACAAATTCTGGGTGAAACCTTGTTGTATTATCAATTGTAAATATGGTGGTGTTGGTGTTATTTCTGGCAAACTGAATATCTGCACTAGTGGGAACTGCAGAGCTGGATCACTGAATTGTGTTTGTTCAAAGAAGGGAAGTGGCGGTTTCAAATGCAGAAAGATTCCACATAAAAGAAAAAGAAGGAAAATGCTGCTGTGAAGTGCTGCTTCTGTTGCAGGTAATGATAGCTGTTGGAAGAAGATGTAGGTAGCAGTTATCTGATGTGAAAAGACATCCTTATAGGCTTCAGTAACCTTTTGAAAGAAAATATTTTGTATGTCATTAGTGTCTCTTTTCGCAGGTCTTAACAAAGAAGTTCAATTATGTTGAAAATTTTAAACTAATGGATGGCAGATTGGTAATGTGTGGCATAGCTGTTGGTGTAGCCATGTTTGCACTATTGTGGGATTACCTGTATCCATTTCCACAGTCCAGGTAAGGCAGTGATGCAATAAGAAATGAACTGTGAAGTAATGGAAATTCAACATTGGTTATTTTATTGTTTCATAGTTTACTTTTTGTAACCCTCTCCTGGCTCAGGTGCCTGAAAACATTCCTATCTAAATTGTCATTCTCAGCCCTCCTGGGAACATATTTTGTAAACTCTGATTGTTCAGAATATAGGGGGGCGGGAGGGGCAAAGTTCCTTACACATATTTGGACCAGTTCAGACTCATTGATCATAACATGAAATAGTATAAACAATTTTTATTTGAGCCTTGTTTCTGTTTTGTGAAATAAATTAAAATCTGAAGGTACAGTCTGCCTGAATAGGTTCAGGAAATGGTTATATCAGTTGGACAGCAACCATTTTGTTTTCATATAACAATATACTTTTATGATTAGAGACAAAGTACTCTTAAATCATTAGGTGATTTTTTTGTGTCCCAGAATGTAAACATTAAGTGAAGAGTGCAGTAAAATTTCACCATATATTCTTTGTGTACTTAACTATTTGTGGTTCAGTGTTCTATGACAACCAGTGTTTAGTCTTAAGTTTAAATTGTAGAGGCAGAAATTCTCTTCAAACTTGGCTATGAAGTGATCTTGCTCCAGTATATTTTTAAGGGTCATGTAGATAGTGATGAATGGTGCAAGACTTATAGGAAGCCAAGTGACGAACATTTCCTTGGATCTGTAATAGTGAACATAATTGTTGATTACCCTGCATCTGTTTTTGAAGTGGTGAGTGCAGTTATAGGTAATGATTTTATACAGATATGTAAGATTTGAAGCTTTCATGGCAAATAAGTGTACCAACATTTTCTTGGTCAAACAGCCATGTCACTGTTGAACTAAAAACCAACATTTCAGAGATCTCATCAATCTCCATCATCAGGGCTGATATTGACATCAACTTGGAGACTGAGGAGATCTCTGAAACCTTGGTTTCTAATTCAGCATTGACATGGCTGATTACCCAAGAAAATTTTAATATATCTTACACAGTTTACTGAGCAGTTGAACCTCTACTGCTTTCCAGAGTGCACAGCAATGTTGTAACCTGTGCCTGCTGTACAGTGCTTTCTCCTTTGTGTAAAGTTGAATGTTTTCAGTGGATTTTTGTTCTCAAATTACGAAAATTATGAAAATGTTACTGAGAATTAAAGGGGCCATGTTTATCAATCTGGTCCAGTTGTATGGGAAGACCAGGAAACAGGAAAATTTCTTTTGGTTCCCCTGCAGATTGAAATGGGCTTAGTGAGAAGCTTTTTAAAAACCAGATATAAGATAATTCAGGGATTTTATATGTAAAAAATAAATTCCTGAGAATAAGTGAAGCAAAAGTCAAAGAGGATGTTTTTTTTTCTAGCCCACAAATTAGAAATGTTATGGAGAACAGCATATTTGAAACCTCTTTAAACACAAAACAGAAACAGCATTGAACTCTTAAAATACCGACCATCAATTTCCAAGGCAGTGTTAAAACAGAAAATTGTGGTAATGTTATTAAGGACATGCCAGATGCCATTAGAAAATTGGTTGCAATACAGATACATATTCTGCTTTGATATTTAGATATTTTCTATCAAATTTGGGTGCTATCAGTGGCAAACACTGCAACAGTATCAAGAGGTATCTCATGGAAATGTAATGTTAAGGAGGGTAGAATCCTAATATGCGGGCCAGCTATTGTTGGAACTGATAAGAGAAGCTACTGATATCAGTTATAAAGTATATTGTATTTAATTTCTTATTGCAATACAGTTTTATTTTACAATATAAAATTTATTGCCACTCCCTTGGTACAATATACTTAAAGTGAGAATGAAATTCAGCACAATCAAATTTATTAGGATCATCAAATTCCCCCCTGAGTAGCAACAGAGTTTTTCATTTGTTGTATAATGTTTTATTCGTTGTCATTGTTCAGTAAGTTATGTTTAGTTGATAATTTTTTCCCTTACCTAAGAATATGGACTAATACAGGGAAGTTCTTACCTTTGTTGACTGGTTCTTGGCACTGTGCTTCATGGTGATCGGTGCACTGCTGGCTGCAAGCTGGATATGAATTTTTCCAATTAATCAATCTTCCTGTTGGCTGGTAATGTTCGGAATTAAGTAGTTACAATTCACAGATCACAGTAGGTGCTGAAATTGATGTTCCTCTACACGTAGACATTTCTCACGCCAGTGGAAGAGGCTCTGACTTACCCTTTGAAGCTGTTCTGCAAGAATATTTGTGAACTCCCTATGAATATTTTAATTTAGTTTTTCTGTTCGGTCATTACTGTTGGAATATTTGTCCTTCAAACAACCCCAGAAGAAAAAATCACAAGGATTAATTAAGATCAGTGAAACATGCTGGCCAAATACCTCTACTTATAATTCTGTCTCCAAAGACAGTGGACAAAACCCACATAGATATGCAGGGGTTGGGCAAAAGACACTGTTCGCATTTCTTTATTAATATGGTGTTGGACCAACTTTTGCTTTCAGTACAGCTACAGTCCTTGAAATGGTCTCATACAAGTTTTGAACAGTCTGCAGCAGAATCTTATACCATTCTTGAAGGACATTTTCAAGTTGCATTAGAGATTTTGGAGGTGGGAATCTGTTCCTCACTCTAGTCCCCAAAACTGACCAGAGTGGTTCAGTGATGTTCAAATGTAGTGATTGTGCTGGCCAAGGAAGATGTTGAAGTTCACCTTCATGCTCTTCAGACCATGACTGAGTAGTTTCAGCTGTGTTTCAGGGGCGTATTATTGTCTTGGAAAACTGCGTTGTTGTTCGGAAATAGCATCCGGATCATAGGATGCACCTGATTACCCAACTTGTACATGTACTCCCTTGCAGTAATTCTGCCATAAAGGGTAATAATGGGACCAACAGAATACCACAATATTGCTGCCCAAACCATCACAGAACTCCCCCATGTTTCACTGTTGGAACCAGGTATTCTGGATTTTAGGCTTTGTTGGATCTCCAAACATAAAGTGTTCCTGATGTAGAGGGAACAGCATGAGTAACAACTCATCTGACCATGCCATGCGTGCGTTTTCAGTTGTCTGATGTCCAGGTTTTATGGTCATGAGAGGACTCCATCATTTACACATCTGTGTATTATTTTCAGTAATCAGAGGTTTAGCAGTTGCAGCCATACCGTGGATGTTGGATCTGTGAAGCTCATGTTGGACAGTTTTGTGGAAACAGTGCCTTCAAGATGAATACATATTTAATTCTGCTGTCACCTGTGCTGCAGTAATTATGTAATTTTTGGTAACAGTCCTTCTCAATGTATAATGAACTCTTTCTGTCAGAGTTGATTTTCTCCCACGGTTCCTCTTCACTGATGTTGTCTTCCCATGATTGATATTTAGAAACTGTTACTCTCGATACGCCTAATAATATCATGATTTTTTCACAGACATTCCAGCTAAACACCTGCCAATGATCTGTCCTCATTCAGAATTGGACAAGTCTCCCATTTTCAGATTCTTTGACACATACTCCACTGTCACAATCATGAATTCGCAGACGTGAACATTACAAAGTGTATACAAATGTTGCCAGCTGAAGTTCTTTCTGTGTAACTCACATAAATTCTGTTCCTCAATTTCTTATTGTTTCCATTATTATGCCTACCCCTTGTACATCCAGTGTGGGTAGTAGCAGAGCCTTGCTGAAGCTAGCCATAGTCTTTTTTTTTTTTTTTTTTCCCCCGTCCGTTAAANAATTGCCTGAGAATGACCTATACATATCTTTTGCAATTAGTTGTTTCACTGAAAAGAACAGGTCAAAGAATCCTTCTTGCACTTAGAGCACACCAGACACTAACTTTCACAGAATGGAGAGGACTTCATGGGTTAGATGTGGATGCTGTGAACTGCAGTAATTATTTTGCGTATTTATGTATCCATGCAAGTGAAACCACACTTCATCAGAAATGAATGTCAATTGCTGATCAGTCTGACCTTTGATGACAGACTGTAGAAACCGACTGCAAAAATGAACCCTACTAGTTCTGTTATGCTGCTGAATGACATGGATTGCTGTTGTTTTATAGGGTTTAAGCTTCAGCAATTGTGTTGCCCATCTTGCACTTGACTTTGACACTCCAGTTTCTTGAGATACACATTTCAATGATTTTCAAGGTGTGTGTTCAAGTCTGGTTCCTGTGTCATGTAACTTCTCAGTAAGCACTTCGCACTTCTATTTTGTTTCTTGCCAAGAGTCCTGTTGATCTAAGTTTATTCATCTAATTATGAATGTTTTGTCTTTGGGAACTCTTTCGTCATGAAATTTACATCAGAATTTTTGCCGACACCAAGCAGATCCATACTTCACATAGGTGTTATACAGAAATACACGTTGCTCTAAAGCAGGGGTCTTCAAACTTTTCAAACCGCGGGCCACATTAGGTAATTCAGCACTTTCAACGGGCTGGATAAAATGAGAAATTAATAACTCTAGGTATATGAGTTTTATTGAAAGCACAGAATTTCATAAAATAAGTACAAAGTACGTGAGAATAAATTATCGTATATTAATGACAACAGACAGTAGCAGCAAATGCTCATATTTTCATCACAAATTATAATAAAACAATTAATGTGAATGATGGAACTCTTTTTGCATTCTTAAAATCTGATTAAATTGAGGTTCAAATTTTTAAACGCTAATCACAAGTAGTGACTTCAAATGTTCATCGGATAAATTTGCCCTGTATTTCGACTTGATGTACTTCACCTGGGAAGAAGTTTGTTCACGCAGATATGTCGTCCCAAAAATGGAGATAAATTCCAAGCAAATTTCTTTAAATTTGGAAATTGCTCAGAGTTCAGTAATTTCCATTTGAATTTGATTTGGGACATCTGCAGCATCACAGTCAAATGGATTTTGAAACAAACTAATTTCATGAGCACTGGAATCCAAATCACTAAATCACTTCCAAAATTGTTCTTTCAAATCTGAAATGACTAAATTTGCAAATGAGGAAGAAAATTCAGCTTCATCCTTTTTATGCAACTCTGCACAGTATAGCATATGAACAAAGTTAAAATTTTTCACTTGACTTTCCAGAAGTATCAGCTTTGCTCTGAATGCTTTGATAAGTGCAAATAAATCACAGACTAAGTTATTTTCACCCCATAACTTTAAATTCAAATGGTTCATATGGTTCACCAGATCAGCAAAAAATGCTAATTTCCAAAGCCACTCGGTATCTGATAAAAGTGGTTCGTGATGGTTTTTCTTGGTAAGAAATATTTCATTTTCATTCCTGAACTGAAAGAAACACGAAAGAACCTTTCCACAGCTAAGCCATCGAACTGCAGTATAATATGTCAGGTCAGTAAGCTCGAAATCACATTTACCAGTACTCATTGGAAAATTACTTCAATTGGCGCATTTCTTCACAATTCTTTCCCGGGCCGGATGTGGCCCGCGGGCCGTAGTTTGGAGACCCTTGCTCTAAAGTATATCATACCATGGCGTAACACACTGCTCACTAATTGTAACTGAGAGTAAATGGCTAATGGAGCTGATAACTGCGACCAACTACTGACAAATCATAAATTCCCACACATGAACTGCACTGCTTGCTATGAAACATAATTCCATCAAGCAGCCCACAAAATAAGTAACTTCCCTTCATTCCTAACATTATCTTGCATCAGGCATACTGATTCATCGGCAAAGTTTGTATGTGGTTTGCAGCCGGCAGTGCACGAGTCACTATGAAGTGCAGAGCCATGAACTGGTTGGTAGATATAGGAACTTCCCTATAGTTTCTCTGTGTTAACCCACTTTCATAAATGCTGTCATTATTTAAGCAGCTTTCATAAACACATCTTACAATGCACTGCGAAACGTATTAAGTTTGGGTAATCATTTTGTCTTTGGCCCTTAAACATTTTGGCTAACTCCTAAAATCGCTCACTCATTGTACTCAATAACTAAGTACAATATGGTTCTGGTTCAGTGATGGTCATCAGTTTGCTTGTGTGTATAAATACTGTTACTCTTTAACTTGTTTTGTTTCAGTTGTGTACTTTTATTCTGTGTGATCACGTACTTTGTTATGATGTTAATCCTTACTCTGTACACGACATACAAAGAAAAAGGAATATTTGTGGTGACAATCCAGAAGGACCCAGCTGGCTTTGTGCCTGATAATATATGGGAAGCCAGTTCTTATATAAAGAAGTAAGTTCAAGTTAGAATCTACTACTATTCCATTACAGCCATGTCACTGAAACCCTTGAGCCATTATGTGTTCAGAAAGATATTGCTCAGGTTGGTGTAGCAGTAATATTCTGTACTTGTATTCGGGCGGGATGGTTTGGTTACTGGCTATTTTAAGTCAGTTTTTGTGGCTTTCATCAGTCTGTCAAAGTAAATGCTAGAAGAGTAGCTTAAAATAGTATTTCCTAAATCACTATACTCTGTCATCTGCCCATCTCATATGATGGTATCTGATCTCTGCAGCTGAGCTGAAATGATGTCATTGAATCCAAGAATGAGTTCATTATTCAGAAAAATTTGTTAACTTGTTTGCTTATAGGTACAGAGATGCAAACAGTAAACTGTATTTATTGAGAATTGGTTAGAAGGCAAGGAAAAGCACAGTGACAAAGATTTTGTATGCTGTTCTGTTATTTGCATTACTTTAAGAGGACACATATTTTATATTCAAAAGCCAATCCTTGGATACATGGAAGTGTCTGAATGAGGCTGACTTTCAAAAATCAGTGTGTCTGGATCCAAGCTACTGTAAACAAGCTGTAGAAATTATTAGAACATAAATGTGCATGATAATACTATTTGGACTGCCTCTGTGGTCTAGTGGTCAGAGTTCCTGGCTACAGATCCAGAGGTCCAGTTTTTGTTCCTGGTGCTACCTGATTTTCTGAGAAGTAGTGGGTCTGGAACAGGGTCACTCAGCCTTGTGAGGATAATTAAGGAGCTATTTCAAGGAAATAGTGGCTCTGATCTAGAAAACTGAAATTAACTGCCCTGGGGTTTTGTTTTGCTGACCATGTGACACCCTTTATCCACTAAAGTTGGCATTAACTTCACTCATAAGCGGAGGTCGCTCGGTTAGTATAGTTCGCTTGTGGACTAAAACCACGGAGTTTGTTTGTTTGTTTGTTTTGATAATACTATTTAGAGTTTGCTTAATAGAGGGTGTGCAGTTTATCTTTAGACTGGTTTGTATAGCGGATACAGCACTCTTGTTGCTTATACTTGGCATGGTAGCCAGCATTCTTCCAAAGACTGCATATTGTTCACGTACACTTTTGCTTTTAATGTGCCCCACAAATGAAAGCCATAATTATTTCAATCTGGCGATCATAAAGGCCACATTCCTGAGCTTATGACTCATTTGCTGAAAACTTCATCTGTTACATCTGTAGAATTGTTCACTGTATGTGCTGTTGCATTATCTTGGATAAATGAATGATTTTTTTTCATCAGTCACTTTGATTTGAAGAAGGGTCACAATCAGTTTCATGTTATGTTCAGAATTTATTGTTCCATGAAAAACATGGATCTGGTTATCCTCTGCACTAATTGCACATCAAACCTGAGCTTCAAATCATGCAATGGCACTTTATGAAAAGCATGAGGAGTTTCTCTGGTACAGTATCTGTTATTTTTGCTGTTTACTTAACTACTTAAAATGAACCATACCTCATGAAATTAAAACATAAGTTCTGGGTCAAGAAGCTGGATGACTACCAATTCCTGAAACCACCTACAGTATGAAATTCCTGCTTCATGCTCTGCAGGCAAAAGGCTATGTCGGAACATAGTTTTGTAAGGCTATAACTTCAGCAGCTTTGTACCAACATGAACCATACCTTTTGCCAACTCACACTGAAGAGCCAAAAGATGTAACATCTTCGGTCTTGCTTCTCACCAAGTACCAGCATCATCCAGTTTTTCTTCAGTCAGTACATCTTTCTTGAGATTTCTTTTTGTCTGGCACCAATCCCATAATTTTGTTATGATACTGTGAATCACTTGTGTGTATGACACTATACTGTAAGAATAATTCTCATGAAATTTTCTACAGCATTTCTTCCATGAAGAATGCAGTGCAGAGATATCAATAATGAATAATTTCTGTTCACTGCTCAACTTCATTTTTAAACACATGTTGTTTCACAACATAATGAACTGTATTTGTACATATCTCAAGAAAAACCAGTCATGCTAAACAATCATTTCTTTTGAGATAAGCTAACTGGCATCAGGTGACTAAGTGATGGTTCAGCAGCCAGCCAGGGATAGGCATGAGCAAACAAATTTCTAGCCAACGAATATAAGGGTAAATTGGATTTTCTATACTACTAGAGTGTATAAATCAAGAAGACTGAGGTGTGTGGAACATGTAGCACAGGCAGAGGAAATGAAAAATGCATGCAAACTATTGGTCATATGGGAAAATAATAATAATAAAGTGAGCCATTGAGAGAAAGAGGAACAAGTGTTTAGTGACAGACTTTTGTAATCACTGCATTCATACAAGCAGAATTTTTTTTTATTGGGTGTCATTCCTTTAAGGAAGACTACACTGTAGTTAGTTACGGTATGTTATGGAAGTTCTAGTGGAAATTATGGAGGTGAGCAAAATAATGCACATGGTGTATTTCATCACACATATATACATATGTAATTCAGAGGTGTGTTGTAATGAAGGTAAAAAAGTACAAATTTTCCTTGTGTTTAATGAATTAGCTTGACCATTCTTGACCTTGGCACTAGATGGAAGTGAGTGTTCAGTTTCATGTCTTGGCCACTTTGTCCTTGGGCAAAACCCCCCTTGTACCCATTGGTTAAGAGGCTGAGTGGGCCTCAGTGCCAGTATGGACTGTACCCAACATTCATTGCAACAGGCGGTAGCATTACAACGATCAAATGCTCTCACTGTGCTTCTTAAGTGATGGAAGAATACAGTATGTACTGTGGTAAACAATGAAAAATAATTGTGCAAAAAACAATGAAAAATGTTCTTTTATGTAATTGACCTTTAATGCTTTACATTGGAAACAAAATTGATTGTTGCTTGGTAGACTGTTGTTGTTTGTTGAATACCAGAACAGCAGTGAAATCTGTATGACAGGTACACGTTTAGGCCCATAGTGTGCATACCATTTTTGCCTGAATGTACCACCTGTGCAGTTTTATTTAGGTGTCAGAGTTTACTGTTTCTACTGTCTCGCGTGCAACATGTTTTTATATAAAACTAATTAAAGTTTATTGGCTCTAGAAGTTTTGCACAACATACAACTTTTAATTTTTAAACGTTTTTCACTAGATGTTTCAACCAATATGGTCGTCATCATCAGGTGTTCAAAATTATAATTGAAGGAACTGCTGTGCTTCTGTTATCATGGTTTAAGTTATTAATTTGTTAATGTATGGTCCCCTCTATGTGCATATGTATTCCAATTTATGGGTTTTCTTCCTGTTATGTTGTGCTGTGTGTGTTTTTTTAAATGCATTTGTAAAAGAGACATAGCAGCAGTTATGTTTAATATCATGCAGAATATTTTTCATGTTCAGAAGATATGGAAAATGGCAGCAGACTATTAACATAAACCATGGCCTGTCAGTGAATTTGGGATAGCAGATCAAGAACTGATGCTTGATCCTGGTCATAAGATTTGTTCTTCTCAGAAAATGTGTGTACTTATAAGTGATTCTTTGAACAGCAGTTTGTATGACTATGAGGTGGCTTTCCCACCTCATCCTCCTTGACTTGATCACTCTAATTATACTTGGAGAAGAGTACAAGTTATGAAGCTCTTCATTATGCAGTTTTCTCCAACCTCCTGTCACGTCATCTCTATTTGGTCCAAATAGTCTCCTTAACACCCTGTTCTATGTTCCTCCCTTAATGTCAGAGGCCAAGTTTCACAGCCATACAGAACCACAGGCAAAATTATAGTTTCGTATATTCTAATTTTTATGTTTTTGGACAGCAGACGAGAAGACAAAAGGTTCTGGACTGAATGGTAGCAAGCATTACCCGAGTTCAATCACCTCTTGATTTCCTCCTGAATCAGGTTTTGATCTGTTATCATTGTTCCCAAATATCTGAACTGTGCCACATTTTCAAAACATCTGTTTCCTATCTTTATGTCATGATTTTGCCCTGCATTTTGGTGACGAGACCATAACATATACTTAGTTTTCTCTGTGTTTACTTCTAGACCAACCTTTTTACTTGCGTCAGTTAAAGTTTGTGTGTTTTTCTTTATGGTATCTACATTATCACCCAGTAGATTCACATCATCAGTGTAGACCAACAGCTGATGTGTCCCATTTAATTTCATTCCCACCTGGTTTCCCTGGTCCTTCCTAATTGCATATTCTAAGGCAAAGTTGAAAAGGAATGGTGATAAAGCATCTCCTTGTTTTAGACCATTCTGGATAGGAAATTTATCAGACAGATGTTAACTACACGGACTTTACTATACGTTTCGTTTAAACACACTTTAATCAACCTAACTAGCTTCATGGGCATCCCAAACTCTATTAGAATATTGTACAATATTTCCCTCCTAACTGGATCATAGGCTTTCTTGAAGTTTATGAATAGCTGATGTACTGTCTCATTGTACTCCCATTTTTTCTCCAGTATCTGACGAATGCAAAAGATCTGATCTGTTATGTCGAAACCCACACTGATGATCCCAAATAATTTCATCTGTATATGGACTTAACCTTGAAAGAAGAGTATTGGACAAAATTTTATATGAAGTTGATAGCAGTGATATCCCCTGATAATTACTGCAGTCAGTTTTATCACCCTTCTTGTGAACTAGTACAATAATAGACTCCTTCCACTGATCAGGCAATTTTTCCTTATGCCAAATAGAAGTAATTAGATTGTGGATCTTAGAACATAATATTTCGCCTCCTGCTTGAATAAGTTTTGCCTGAATTTGATCACTACCTGGCAATTTATATCAGTTTTGCAATAGCACTTTCAACCTCAAAAGGTCTTTAGGGTCATGGATTAATGGCTCAGCTGTATGGATTTCTGTCTGCCTAACAGCACAGGCCCTATGTACATTCAATAACTGAGAGAAGTAATTCCTCCACCTATTCAGAATGTTGTGGGAATCTGCAAGCAGATCACCATTCTCATCCTTCACTAAGTTACTGCTGGGCTGGTAACCCCTCTTAAAAGTCATTTATTCCTCAATACAGGTCACTAATGTACTTGTTCTTACTGTTCATTGCAAGCTCATCAGTTTTGTCTTTTTTTTTTTTCCTGAAATGCCTGCTGGTTTCACGTCTTATATTGTTCAGATTATCCCCATTTACTCGTAACTCCCTTGGATCCTGTAACCATTGCAATTTGGCCTGCTTTCTTTGATCTAATAATTTTAAGCATCCTTCATCGAACCATGGCTTATGCTTCTTCGGTTCATAATAACCTAGACTCTCTTTGGCAGACATTTTTATATTCTCTCTAATAGTTTCCCAAGCTTTATTAACATCCACCTCAGTTTCCAAGTTTTCCAAAGTTGTGAACCTATTTGAGATTTCAACACAATACTGAAAAAATGTGGTAATTTGAAAAAAATAGCTGTTACTCATATTGAGGCACTATGCTATCAGCCAGAAGGTCATGAGTTCAATTCCTGATAAGGTCATTGGATTTTTCAGTTGACCTAACCCTTCTAGCCACTCTATGACCCTTGAGTTGACTCAGCCTGTAACAGAAGTGTGTACCAGGAATCTCCCTGGGGGTAAAGGGCATAAAGTTGACAGCCTCAGTGTCATATATGACCTGGTTGCCACAAAGATGTGGGATCTTCGACCTTCCACAATACTATGGGCCTCCACAGCTTGTTACAAGGATAGCTTTGCCTCTTTTTTTTTATTGCTGAACTTAGGTAAATATCCGTCAGTGCTTGCTGTATGTCTGGGCACCAAATGACTTGGCCACCATCTATTTATGTTTGGTCAAGTTGTGACTGAATGATATGTAGCTTTCTTGTTTAATTGTGAACTAGACAGAATTATTATACTGTGCTGCATTTCTTCTAGACAGCAGTACCATAGAATACATATATTTTTTTTTTACTTTGTCAGTTTTAGGATCTTAGTAGAAATGTAGCCGTCTTTCCAAAACTTCTCTAATTATTGAGGTTTGACAGATGTTTTCAACAGTTTACCATTGAAATTTCAGTTAACTAAATGCTAGTTTCACTTGTAAAAGGAAAATGTTTTGCCACCCACTTGGCTTGCAGCTTTGGATTGAATACATAATTATGTATTAATTATTAAGTCATTATTAAGTATTAATGTATTATTAATTTAACAAGGACAATTTTAATAGCTAATTATCTATTATAATTGTTAAATTTTATATTTTGTAGTTTTTATTGTGTATCAAGGCTCCATGAAGTCAGAATGTTTAAATGCATTAATTATTTGCTAAGGTATGGTATTTCATGTTCACCACATAACTACATTCTTTTAAAGACGTTTAATTTTAATTTTTCAGATATGATGACAAGTACAACCTGGTTCTGAGTTGCAAAGATGGCAAAACAGGGACATTGAGAGAAGCCTCATTGGTGAAGTCTGTTGCTAACTTCTTTGACGACAGTGGAATGTTAATATATGAAGTTCTCGAGCCAGAAATAAGTAAACTACATAACAGTCTCCTCTCAGATCGGAAAGAAAAATAGCACTAGTGTCTGTCACGAGGACTCTGAAATTTGAAAACTTTGCAATTCCAGAAATATATAGCATAACATTCTTCTGTTTGATTGAATTGTGTTCTAGTAAGTACTGGGCAATGGAAAATTATTGGACCTACCACATATATGAAAGGCATCATTGAATTTATTTATAACAGCAATTTGAAATATAGTATTCACTTTGAAACGGCATTTTAAAGGCTTGTAGAATTGTTCTGTTTCCAAATACCTATGATTTAAGAAGAAAAGCTGGAGTAACAAAAATCAGATGTATGAGAACTATACTGACTGAAAAACGTTCTTAGCTGTCCTCACTTATGCCAAAAACGTTGGTGTGGACAAGAAACGAAATGGTGCCAACTGAAACCTGTTCTGATCTACAAACTCTACCTACAATAGTTATTTTCTGAACACCTGTTTTGGCTCTTGTTCTGGTAGGTGCACAGATCAAATCGATCTTGCCGTAAATATAAGGTAATTCTTCCTTCTTTGATTAAATAGAGGAAATAAATGGAAGAGTGTTGATTGAATTTTTTGAAATAAAAATGTTTCTGTTTTTTTTTATTTATGAACAGATCTGTAACATTTTCATACTGACTTCAATGTATGTGTGCAGAAATATGTGGTGGAAAAATTAAACGCATTTATCAAAGAAATGACACAAAGTACCAGTTCTCCATCACTTCCAGTGTTACATGTTCCCATGCAGAAATAAGAATTGTGCTTCGTTTCTCTGCTGATATAAATTGTGCACAAATATACTGTGAAAAAATTCATTGCCTTCTTCAAGGACATGTCACAACCAATTTTGCATCGCTTCTACCCATTATTACATATGTCTTTAAATACACATTTTATTTTTACGTTCAAAGATATGTAGATTTTCTGAAGATAGATGTCTTCCAGTCAAAAGGCAGTGAACGTGTATATGAGAACTGAACTGTCATTGTGTATGAAAGTGCGATTTTCAGGATGAGGATATTTATTACCTTTCACCCCCTCCTGTAGTATAACTAAGATGTATTTTAATGATTGCACATGTAGTGAGATAAAATAAACAGTTTTGTTCATTTTATACATTTTTTGCAATAATTTGTGTGATGATAGTATCATTAATTTTTTCATCTCCTTTCAATTTCACTTCTACATTCCCAGTCATACAGTAGCAATGGTACAGTGTAACTGTACTTTGTGTTTGTCATATCTAAATAAGATTCAATTGTACTTTTTTTTCTTCTGGTTTTTATTAAAGGCGTGAGAGCTACTTTGTAACAAATATTATTTTCCAGATTATATTAATGCACATTTAGTTCCAGAAAATATTGCCTGAATTCACATGCATCTTACAATCCAGATGTATAACAAGATGACAAGTAAAACATTTGAAGTCAGTTTAGTGTAAAGATGCATTTCTCAAAATTTCTCTTGTTTGTTCAGGAGATATCATGTGGTCAGTTGTTTTCCACATTGCAGCATATGGAGACAGTGCAGATGAACATCTACTTACAAACTTTGGAAAAACCAACTATTCTTATTTGCGAATATTGTATGGACAAATAAAATGTGACTCCCAGTTCATTCAACAGATAAATCCCAGTGCTTACAAACATTTTAAAAATTAAGATTAACAAATTTAACAATATATCTTATGAAAAAAGTAAATTGTGCTTACATATTTCAAAGAACACATTATGTTTAAGTTCGCTTGTAGTTGTACAAAGTCTTTGTTGTCACTGGATTCATCGCCATTGATTGTGGAGAAATAGTGTTACGTCAGTTTCACTATCTGGCTTTTCTTCTTTCAAGAAAGAGAATGTAAAGCAGTTGTCATCAGCCATCAGTGTGTATTGTGCAGGTTAAAAACATAAGCATGACTCAGATTGTGTATCGATATTACGCATTCAGTCAAAATACTGAAACTGATATGGAAGAGAAATGTAATCCTAGTGACAAACTAAGTCATATGTCATCATTGTTAATCACTTGCATCTAGTGGTAAGGTTAATGCATGAAGCTATGCCTCTACTGCACACACCTTCGTGACAGTTGTTAATTAAGAACAGGAACCACTAATTTCCCCCCAGATGTTTGGCCAAGTCGGAATCACGTTTACATATACTTCCAGATGTGTTAGTGCAGAATATGAAGTTCTAGATTTCAGTTTCAAACTTTCCAGCATTGCTAGCTGCACATCTGTTACTGATGTTTGTAGGTGCATTGACATACTTGCGCCAAAAGTGGTTCCTCTTAATCGTATTGTATAATGGTAAATGATAATGAGATATCTCCCTGTCATTTATTTGTATGTACATGTTTTGTTTTCTCCTCTTGCTGAGGCTTACTTTATAATGACTTTTGGACTGTTGATTAAGCACAAATAAATAAAGAATGGAATTATTACTACTGGTAAAATCAATACAAAGTCCGTCGAGTGTAACAATGTTTTTTAGGTCACTTCTTTCTCACTCCTGCCTTACATGTTTCGGTTTTAGTAAAACCATCTTCACAGTACACAACGCACAGCAATAATCCAACTACAAGCCAATACAACCTCAAGACATCTCCCAACATCGGGATAAATTAAGAAGCAGCCTAACATTTTTATATTTTACTTCAAAAGTCTTAAACTTTTAAATATTTTTTAAATAATTTAATAGTGATGTTTTAACGCGAGGGCAACTTCGGATTGAATGCGAAGGTTGAACGTGCATTCAGTACTCCAAGCTAGTGTTGTGCTTTTACACATCGACATTTGTAGCAGTGCCCACACAGCATATATACTGTGTACAGTTAAACAACGCCAGTGTTTTCTTGTTAGTACCATGTGCCTCTGAAGATGGTTTTACTAAAACCGAAACATGTAAGGCAAGAGTGAGAAAGAAGTGACCTAAAAAACATTGTTACACTCGACGGACTTTGTATTGATTTTATG
>NW_019720577.1:27276-59470 GCF_002891405.2 Cryptotermes secundus
GGGCAGGTGTCGGGCTCGACACTTGGCTCTCCCCTTTTATGTTCTTGTTTTTCGGATGCCAACTGGGGGACTTGTAAAGAGAGGGGGTCGGCTATAGGGAGCGGAGGATGACAGTAGTTGGAATGTAGATAGAGTGGAGAGACGTGTTTAAGAATAGCAGTGGTAGCTGGTCAGCGGACGGAGCGGCTAGCTAGGAGAATAATGTACAGATTTATCATTAAGGAAATTTTAAATTAAAACTGCCATCCACGGCGTGTTCTGGAGATCCCGTATTTATTTAACCCGAAGTGTGTTCCACTCCCATCTCCAAAGCACCCGTATCCCTGAGAGAGAGAGAGAACTCAAGCTCGAGTGACGGTCGTGGCAACTGTACGTCGGCGGTCGGCTATTATACTGTGTACAGTTAAACAACGCCAGTGTTTTCTTGTTAGTACCATGTGCCTCTGAAGATGGTTTTACTAAAACCGAAACATGTAAGGCAAGAGTGAGAAAGAAGTGACCTAAAAAACATTGTTACACTCGACGGACTTTGTATTGATTTTATGTATAATAGTGTAACGGACCAAAATGAAACAATTTAAAATATTACTACTGGTATTAATAACTTGATTAAACTATTTATATAGGTGCTTTGATGGGCACCCAGATGGACAAGTCACTAGCTTATTAGTCTAGCGAATACAAAGTCCTGGGTTCAAGATAGCTCAGTCGGTGGTATAATAACCATGAGCTTGATAGCCGAGGAATTGAGAAAGGGCAAGTAATTTTTATTTTCGCCAAACTTTGCAATCCGGCTCTAGGCTCGACCTAGCCTCCCATATAATGGTTACCGGGAGGCGATTTCCCCGCGTGTAAAGCGCCCGGGGCGTGAAGCTGACCACTCCCCTGCATCTAGTGCGGAGGTTCGGAATACATGGATGTAAAACTCAACACCTCCATATGTCTTCTCGGCGTGGTGGTTGATTAATTGAAAACGGACATATTTGCCCTCGTTATTTTACTAGTACTGCTACCATCGTTACAATTCACTGGCGTCATCTCCATTCTGCTGACATCGTCAATGATTGCAGTGCTATGCCATGCGCAGTTGTTACTCATGTATTTTTAGTTTCGACAAACCGCGCAAACATTTGCGTGTTCTGTTTGTATGGTGTCGCCAGTATGTCGATATATAATTACGGGGCTAATGATTGTCGGTTTATCCCATTAGTAAAGGCAAATACTGCTCTTCAGCTGCTTAGGTCATGTTTCCATGCAGCGGAGATCTCCAACCGTATGACTGCGGGAACCTTGATGCCCCTAGAAGAGTGTTTGGATGTCTGCGAGAATTTTAAAATAGCCGTAACAATTTCTGAATTGTTCGCTGATGGCTGCAAAGCACATTGTGATTTGAGCTCTCCAGGTCTAATATTTGTCAGCTGCTGACGGTTTGTGAATACTTAGATTTTGTTCACGTGTCTCATTAATTGAGGTTATCAGGTGTAAATAACTGAATGAGATTGTCGAAGAAAATTTCTTCCTATTGTAACCGATCATTACCTGCCGGCGTAAATCTCAGAAATTAATATTTGTTAGTTGGTGCTAATTTTATACCAAATATAACTTATGTCCAGTCTTGTATTAATTGTTCTAAGAATTTGCGGCAAGGAATGTTCAGCTAAGAGACTACTAGAAAGATCCATGACAGCCTGTGGTAACATGAATGGCTTACTATCACTCCACCAGCCTGATTAAATGAAGCTTCGAGAATGTTCTCGATTAAAAAACGAGAAAGCTTTGAGAATCATGTGGAAAGAGAAGGTTCTGGATGTTACGTCATCCCACGGTATTTAAGGACTGATTCGGGATGGCGAAGACAGACAAGTAACGTCGTGGTTCTTTGGTTTGATGGGCATCCCTCTTATAGCTAATATGGTACACTTATTTACTTTAGTCACCACAGGGTCTATGTAGAATACTCTGAAAATCTGGTAACGACTCCCACTGTCAGCATTACTATGCATTTGTTTCTAAAATGTTATTTAATAGTTTGAAGAATCCTACGGCATGCTGATCTAGAAATGCTTAACACTTATGCAATATTTTATTTCGATGAACCAATTTCACGAAACAAGGCCTTCAGTGAGAAGTTGATACGCTCTCAGCTAATCAAGAAATCCCCCCTCTATTACTGAATCCCGAAGATTCTTCACTGCGTTCACCAGAGCCCAACATTAGGCCTCTTCTTGAGCCAGGTGGAGGAAGTCCACTTCCTCACTTTTTTAAGATCGATTTTAATAGCACCCTTCAATCTTTACCAAAATAACCAAAGTGGTCTCTTCCCTTAATGTTTTCAGACTAAGATATTCTCTCCAACGGTTCACAACCCACATTGATTTTGTTACGTTAATGATATTTGATGCGGAGTATAAATAATGAGTCCATTGTACACCGTCTCCTCTTTATGTTTTCTATCCTAGATCCCAGTATTTCCATCAGTACTCCGTCTAAAAGCCCACAGTCTGTGTCCTTCCCTTAATGTAAGGGAACACATAAAACATAAAATGGTTTTCATGTCATAATAAATAGGTTAATGGGAATTTCGCGAAGTAAGTCTTGGTAATAAATTGTGAAGAAGGAAGATGTTTATCAGACCTGTGGGATCTGTCTAAGGGTAATGTTCCTTTGGATAAAAAACAGCTACTATTTCCCATATATTTCACCCTTCAATTTTATTTGTAATATATGGAGATATATTCAGATCTAGTGCAGCAAGATTCCTCAAATATTAAGGAAACAGAAGAGTTCTGCCTTCCAGGATGTGGCGCTATATAGTGCGATGGAAGTCAACCGACGTTTCTAATGAACGTGCCTCTCCGTCTGAAGGGTCGAAGAGTAAGCCAAAGAAGAAAATGGCATGAATCACGCAGCAAGCAGATCACCAAGTTATATCAGAGAAGCCACGGGTGTGAGAACCTCAAATCCAACATTAAGGAAATTAATTATATATGTACAATTTTTAAGACTATGAAATATTAATAGGCAACAATACGCCCGATGGAGTATTTTCTGTGACATACTGCCATGTGTCAGGGGTAGTTTTTACATTTTGAAAACTATTACCTTCTGCTTTGTTTCCGTTTATTTAAAAGCCAATTACCTGAAGAACGTATGCATTTGCACGCAAAGAATTTATCTGACTTCTTGTCACACGATATCATTTTTTTTTCGGAGTTACTTAGTATGTGACTCACAATTTCGACAATCCATCTTATGCAGCAATTTTGGATGCAAAGCTATATTTTACAGTCGTACGAGTAGTTGAATATAAATAAACTAAAGTCATTTGCACGAACCAACAAGATTCATTGCCGCTTGCACAGATCAAACCTCAGGACGCAACACACAGTGGAATGACAGTTCGCTTTACGTATATCGGTAAAACTAAGAAATTGTGTGATTTCCATCTCGCTTGAGGCATATACGAGTAACATCTCGAAGTTGGAATAGGGACAGACAATACCATATTTTCGTGCCCGCATTAACAACTGCTAACATGTAGTAAAGTAAAGGTATCCCTGTAACAAGCCCTGGAGGCCCATAGGGTTGTGAGATGTTGAGGTTCCCACATTTTGTAGAAAATCGGCTCATAGATGGCGGCAAGGTTGTCAGCCTTACGCGCCGCCCGCCCTTTACCCTCCAGGAAGATTCCTGATACTTATTTCTGTTAGAGGCTGAGTCGACCCCAGGTCCATAGTGCGGCTGGAAGGATTAGGTCAATTGAAAAAGTACACCTCATCGGGACTCGAACCCGCGGCCTTCCAACTTCTAGCATAGTGCCTCAACCAACTACGCTACCGCATGCCCCCTGCTAACATATAGTAACGGGAATTTAAACAATGTAACAATTATCTCCAGTCTCCCCTATTCGTATTTTATGTAAATGCTGCCAATAGTGCACAAAACATTCAAGTAGATTTCCCTCTGTTCCGGAGCACCAACAAAAAAATACACGTACGTATGTGGGATTGGATGTAAAGCTACACTTTCTAGGCCTGACATCAGGTTGAAGTTATTTGCTGTCTTCAGGCCCCGGCCATATTACCCTAGGAAGAGAACCAACGCTTCTAATTTGTTAAGCTGGATGGGTCCAAGAACTGGAATGGACGTGATATCAAAGCGAAAATTTCCTGCTTCTAGGGATCGAACCTCGCCGGTACAATCCATAATCGGCCACTTTACTGACTGAGCTGTCCAGATATTATAGGCCTGTTGTTAGTAGGTCCAGTATCGTAAAACAAACTTAAAGTAAGGCGAATCAGAGAAAGATATATTTTTTATGTAATCTTTCTTATTACACGTATAATAGTGACAACACAAAGTCATAATAATTCGTTATATTGTAATTTGCGCCGTTAACTGTGCTAGTCCAATTACGTAGGATTTTAGACATTGATTATTAAAGACAGAATATGCCATTTATCTATATGCATTTGCTGAAGAATGGGCTTGCAGTCGACTGTTCTAACCATATCAAACAGCCTTTTTTATATTATTACCAGAGGAACAATTTGGACTAAAAGTAAATACTATCAGAATTCTAAATTGAAATTCAAGAATTATATAAGTGGCCGTAGGACATTTCTGTCTGTATTGCATTATATGAAGAAGCGAATAAAAGGAAATTAAACTTTCAGATCTTTCCTGTTATATTACAGAGAGACACATTTTTCCTTCTCTTATTACACTGTCTCCGATCTGTACTTAACAGTTTTCCTTTATCACTAGAAAATCTTTATTTTGTTGTGGCCACAGTTCCTGGCTGCAGATCCTGAGGTCCCGGGTTAAATTCCCGGCGCTATCAGATTTTCTGAGAAGGAGTGTATCTGGGACGGGGTCCACTCAGCCTCGTGAGGATAATTGAGTTATTTCAAGGAAATAGCGGATCCGGTCTAGAAAACCGAAATTAACGGCCGTAAAGAACCGTTGCGCTGAGCACGTGACACCCTCTATCCGCATAGGTTGGCATTAACTTCGCCGACAAGCGGCGGTCGGTATAATATAAATTAGCCTCATAGTGTTGGATAATATAAGTCATGAGAACGCTTACTGCTCAGTTCAATTCTCTCTCCAGGAAATAACACTTCGTGACTGCTTCTGGGAATTATCTGCCCAGTGCCATCTTAAAGAAGATTCAAGACCACAGAAACTGACCACAGAACACTTCAAGATTGCTAAATTATTATAGTCATTTATTATTATATTGTCATATTGAATTGAATGGCCGCGCCACAGCTTAAGCGGTTAGTCGCTGGCTTCCCACCGCTGCGATCTAGTCATGTGGGATTTGTGATGGACAAAGTGGCACTGGGGCAGGTTTTCCCCGAGTANTTAGCTTGTGGACTACAGGCCACGAAATTTGTTGTATTATTTCATACTTTATTTTATAATACTGTGGGAGCCGGGATAGCGCAGTCGGTATAGTAACTGGCTACGGGCTGGATGACCGCGTGGTCGAGTTCTAATCCCGGTAGTATCAAGAATTTTCTCTTCTCGAAGTTGTCCAGACCTGCTATGGGATTCACCAAACTTCCTATCCAATGGGTACCGGGGGCTCTTTCCCTGGGAGTAAAGTGACCGGGGCATGAAGCTGACCACTCACCTCCAGCTAATGCCGAGGTCAAGAAAATGTGATTCTATACATCCATTCCCCCATACGCCTTCATGGCGTAGTGCTTAATTCGTTAAGGACGTGGACAATTTACCTTTTACCTTTCATAATGCTGTATAATATACGATTATAGATGTGCGCATATTCAACAAATGTTTCTTCATCATTAGATTTTTTTAACAGTCCTAATCACAGATCTGTATCATTTCTGGTATTTAATCACAGCATTTGTTTTATTATTTTTCTCACGTTTTGGGTCTCATTGCTCCCCTGTTAGTTTGATGTTCAGGACCTAGTAATAAGTAACGACGAGATCTCTACATGCACATTCGGTGCTTAGAATTCTATGTGCTACAGGCCTAAAGGTGCAGTTTTCATTGTGCTGAATTAAGCATCGCATCATGCAGACGTATGTGGGAGTCGAAATATAGCTCCGCAGATTCTTCACTCGGCATTAGATCAGCTTCACCCCCTCCTCACCTTACTTCCGGGGAAGTAGTCCCTCATACCCATTACATGGAAGGCTGGTTGGTCCCCAGAGCTGATTTGGAAGGTGTAGGAAAGAGAAAATTTTCTGCCATTGCCGGGATTCTAACCCGATTCTCAGTCGTTCAGCCCGAAGCCTAATCATTATACAGACTGACCTATCAGCCTTTGGGGTAACGTCAGGGACGTGAAGTAGACCACTCGCCTCTTGTCTAGTACAGAGATTAGGAATGCATGACGCTATACATCTGCTCCCCTATACACCTTCATAGCATGGTGCTTAATTTAGTATTTTCCTCTCCATTTACTACCACTGATGTTGGTCTGTAGTCTCTAGGAACCTCAGTACTATGTTATGGAGCGTCCTTGAGCTCCTTGAGGTAGCAACAGCCACAAATGGAAAGCTATCTGCAGACAGCAGCAGCAGCAGCATATTCCTCGGTCCGCTCGAAAAGCCTTCCAGTTGACTACAGTCGCTTGGAGCAACCTAAAATGCTGGCCTTCACATAACGTGCGTTAGAGTTGTGGTGTGTCAGAGATGGCTAATATCGCTGCTGGCAAGGGCGCTTTTCGTGCATTGGAAACCATATTTAAGGACCAAGTTTACGTATGTGTTAAAACATGTTTAGTTATTTTATAAATTTAAGGTTAACATATTTCTTTTTGTAAGATTTTAATTTTAGGATAATTCTTGTGGATTTTACTTAAGCTTGTTTTTTTTTAGTATGCATTGCCACAAAGGGGAAAATAATTGTAACAGATTGCTTATGTATTGTAAGCTCTATCACAATACCTATATCAATAAAACTGCGTCGTTACTCTGTGCAGGTGTGGAGACAGTGTAATTATTAAAAAGGAAAATCAAGCGAAGAAGTATTTACCATACGTTGAGGCCTGACTATTCTCGAATCCGTTGAATGCATATACACGGCATTCTCGTAATCTACCCCTTGACAACGCAAGAAAAACTGTACCATATGGCGATATCTACGTGTAAAAATATGAACTGGCTGGTTGATCACTTCATGGATATGATACAACAGTCCTGGTTACGTTCTGCTGTTAACATACGAAATCGGTCTCAAAACTGAAAACTTAACGTACTTCTCTTACTTGTGTTTCCTCTCTGCTAGAGGACTATACGGTCATGACTCGATTTACAGAGCCTCGTTTGCAATAACGCGATGCTTCACATGAAGGTGAGGTTGGCATTAGGGTAAGAAAGGATTTTGTTACACACCCGACACCTTTCAATCCTAGAACAATTGGAGTTATTACAATGCTACTACAGCTCTCTTTTGATACTGGCAAAATAAGTAAAATGCGAGATGATTATGCACATTCAAAGCCGTTATAACTCATAAGTCACACGCTATCTCATCTTAGAGTTAGGCCTATTTTGAATGCTGGATGTGTCTTACGATGCACACATTTAATAGATCTCTATTATCGCTCAAAGTGTGGGGAAAGAACCAGGAGGTGAAAAAATGAATCAGCTGTCCAATTCTGAGGTCCTGGGGAAGGGAAATTCGGGGAGCTGTATGAGTGAATCTCGCTCTTTATGACAATGCATTTTCTTTCCTGCAGCTACAACCGCCACGCGTTTCCCACGTGTATCATAAGTGCATTATCTCAACACAGAAAATGTTTCTCATAATTTGCCCCTAGGTTTGCATGATGCTTAACGCCTTTGCTGCGTACTATTCTCTCGCAATTTTCGTAAATTAATTCGCCTTTAATGTAAAGTATGAAAAATCGCAACAAAAATGCATTTTCATAACCCAGTGAATGAAACCAAAGACGCAGAAAGAGAATGATTATTTCCTGTTATGGACTAAAGTCGAATGTCGCACTATACAGTAATCGATCCTTGTTCGACCTTGGTCGAACATCGCAGCAATGGTGTTAAGTCAAATTAAATGTAGCCTACTTTCTCAAAATGTTGAAATGACTTGTTTTTTTCATTATGGTGTTCGGATCAAGGAGTGAGAGATGCGTAGAGTGTGCAGGCTAGATCATATGGGAGTAGCGAGAAAGGAATACGATGTTAGTTGGAAATTGAGTAGGGAATGAACCACTTTAGAGACCCAGGCGTACACGGGAGGATAATTTGAAATGGACTTTAGAGAACTAAAGTGTGATGATATGGACTGGATTCATCTGGTTAATGTTACGATCCACCAGTGTACTCTCATGAAAATGATAATGATGCTTTCGGCTAGAAGGGGCATATCTCAGGAGCTGAGCGTTTATTGTCTCTTCAAGGTTTCCCTTCAATGGAGTGGATAGCGGTTGTCACATTTTGGTAGAAATGTCAAGGGTCAGCTTTCACCCTTTGCTGCGAAGTGAATCTTTCCTTCGACCTAAGGGTCGTACCATAACACAGGCAGTTAGTTGCTGGATTTCCACCGCGGCGGCCTGTGTTCGAGCCTGGGTCAGGTCATGTGGGATTTGTGGTGAACAAAGTGGCACTGGGGCAGGTTTTCTCCGAGTACTTCGGTTTCTCCTGCCGATCTTCATGCTAACAATTGCTCCACAATGACCATCATCTATCATCAGGGGCTGGTACAATAGGTCAATAGTGGCACCAGCACTGAACTCAGTCTCACACTACTACTACTACTACTACTACTACTACTACTAGTACAAATACAACTACAACTACTACAACCACAACAACTACTACTACTACTGCTGCTGCTGCTGCTGATAATAATAATAATAATAATAATAACAATAATACCTTCTGCTTAAGGCGTACACGTGCAGACCGACACCGCAGCATTAATTCTGCATTGGTCCCTCACCCTTTATGAAAGAACGTGGAAACAGAAATTATTTCAGAATCATCAGCAATACAGAACACTTCATAGGACGCCATCACCCAAAACAAGATAAACAGTAGCATCGAAGCCCCGTGAAAGCCTAAAATCGTAAAGTATATCTACATATGCATCAGTACTTCCATTTCTCCTGAGCCCCCGCACCTGGAAACATCTCAAATAGTGATATGGGCAATATTTGGACTTAGTTTTATGAAACTAAAATCACTTTCAAGGACTTCCATATAAGTATTCAGTTAAAGATAGCGTGTTATATAACGTGATAGTATGGTTTATGAAGACAAGTATTTAGCTGTGTTCACATGAAATATACACACTTTCCCCTTGTGCGGTCCAATCGGCCTTCATCACAATCTCTCAACACTTATACAATAAACGGGACATACACGGAATTGACCCAGGCTTGCTTGACCTTGTGATTGGTGAGGCCGTCTGGAGGCATGAAAGACTCTTAAGAGCAATAGAAATTTAATGCGCGTGTTTCAGTTGCTGTATCCAAACACTATACAAATAACGAAGGTCACTTCATTGCCTAAAGCATCTGAGCAAACATTTGAAGAGTCAAGGTTCTCCTGTGCTACAGGGTGTACCAGTATGGAAGTTTTGGGCCGTATCTGGCCCTCTAAGAAGCTTCATAAAATCTCCAAAACGAAAATCTGGGTCCTTTAAGAAAATTTTCTAAATTTAATTGTTGGTGTTTTGTAAGAGGCCTATGTGCTTACGCACCCACACTTTCAGACCGTGTAGCAGATTAAGTTTATGGTGTAGTCTTGTCTATGTGTGTCTTCCTCCTTGTCAGTAACTTCAAAATTACTTGGTCAGTTTTAATTATTTCCATGTGAAATCATGCATGCTTAAGTCTTTTCGCATTACCACAGCCATAACACCTACGACCTTAACCTACACTCTTCGCCTTCAGAATGCTTCGGGAGAAATTATGTGTGTTCCTAGTATGCTGTTGGCGCGGTTGTGCGTTTCTTATATCCCCATTCAACCTTTCATCCAGCCCATCATAACTACCTTGATAGTTAGCTCTGCTGGTACATTCATTTACCACCTATACACAGTACACACACAAATATGCACTGAAGACAATTTTGTGCACGGTACAAGGAATTTATGATCATTACCACAGCTAATGGGTGATAAACATATATATATATATATATATTTTTTTTTTTCATTGGCGCTACGGCCCTCATTTGGGCCTAGGCCTACCTCCTTGAAACTCTCCGTTTCACTTCGGTTTCACTAGATCTTAGACATACGGTAGGACTCCTTGGGCGGGTGATCAGCTCGTCGCAAGGCCTCTACCCGTACACAAACACATGAAAACGCACACAAACATCCATGCCCTGAGTGGGATTCGAACCCACGATCCCGGCTTCCGAGCGAGCGAAGACAGTGCATGCCTTCGCTCGGCTACCGTGACCGGCTGTGATAAATTAGGGAAATTAGGAGGAGAGGAGAATAGGTGGATACAACTCAGTTAGGACCTCTGGCTCGGCAGAGAGGTCAGTCTAAGATTTTAGTCGTCTATCAACTTTAGAACTTGGCGGAGGCAAACCCCGCATCACACGCGCTAAAGGAAAATTCTAAGTAAAAATTTTGCTCATAACGACTCATAATGGGATTTGGCTTAATCCATAAACAGACGGTTGTAAGTCGAGCTTATCGAGTGCATTTTGTGCAAGTGTAACGCCGGCTGCTAGTAAGCCGAAACTAAATCAGATTGTGTGAATTTGTACAGCCGAGTGCCTTTGAGAAGAACAACAATAAAGTATAGTGAATTGTGTTGATTAGATGTGCTTCACCCTCACTTGTCCGAGCCTCACCTGAAGAGAGACTCATCTTCACTCTCTAGTCAAACCCACCGTCAGAGCTTTCACATGCTCACTCCCCCCCTTACAATGAATTGTAAACAGGCTCTAGCTGTTTGCTGGCGCCCATACTATCAGATCCCATCCTGAAATCCAACCCCCAATAATCTCAATGGAAGGAAGAAGCGGTGGAGCCGGGTCAAGCCGAAACCAGCTAAGACCTAGCAACTTCAGCAGCGGCAACACCAGGTAGGGCAGCGTCAAAGTGGTCATCGGAGCAGAAGGGCCGATCGTCATCGGCTCCCACTCCCTGCACTACTATTCAGACTGAGCTGGAGGCGGAAGGGCAACAAAGGGGCGGTTATAAGTGACGCCAAACATGTAGGCGAACGTGACGGCAGTTATAAGTGGCGGCCTACTTGTGGGGCTTGAAGCCTCACTGAAGAAGCCAGTCATAATAGGGATGACTCATAAGATACATGCCAATTACTGATCAGGTCTCCTATTTTACTGGTCCCTCATGTCAAGTCTATAACCTCCTGCCTATTGCAAACCACAAAGATAGGCTCGTTACCTTGGTTTAGAATATTAAGTTTCGAACTCACCAAATATTCCATGAGGCATTCTCCTCTTGGGTTGTTGTCAGTGCTTCCCCACCCAAGAGTCATTATGCCGCCACTTGGGAGGCTCTGGACATAAAATCATCGCCCTTTATGGAACTTAGCCGCCAGCCCCGTAAGGGGGCTGTCGTTGCCCGGTGGAACCACGAGGAGGTGTCCCAATGCATCCCTGGTCCATGATGCATCCCCACCAAAGACACAGCCGTGGTTCGGCCAACCTCACCAGGGTTGGCGTCAATACTACCTGTAACATGTGACATAAAAATGTCACAGTTACCCCGGGATCAAACCCGGGCCGCCTTGCGCCACAGAAACAGCAGTTTCTAAATAATACATGCACGCAACAAAGGAGCATAGAGGTTATGCAACCTGTTTCTAGGTAACAACTCGATAAACACAATTCATCTCAGGCGCAATGACGTCACAACTCAACAGTGCTTAGCTCTCATATCACTTGTTTTCTGTGTGATCGACAGTACGCAACAATAAAACTGTGTTTTCTACATTGTCCATGCCACAACTATATAACACAAATCCATGGGAGCAGCAGTGTTGCCAGAAGAAGACTTAGAAGACTTAGTATTAGTATTTATTCAGTATTCCGGACATCCACAAGATGGATACAGAACTTGTCCTCACTCAGTGCATACAGACCAATTACAAAAGTTGTTTACATGGAACATTACAACAGTATAAAATATAAATAGTTAAGGCTTTAGATTACATAAATAAAAAGTCAGAAACATGTCATTTAAGAACAGTCATATTAAATAAGAAATCCACAATAAACAAATAATTGTGAGTTACAAATAGTAAATAAATCCTTTAGATTACAGAAAATAAGATTAATTGGCAATGGACAGGTAGAACTCATAATTATAACAAAAGAGGCATTATAAAATAAGTTTACAATGAAGAGAAAATCATAAATTACTTCAACTGTCCTACCAGGTGTTGCTGCTGCGGAAGTTGCTAGGCCGTGGCTGGTTTCGGTTTGACCAGGCTCCACCTCTTCTTCCGGCTCCACCGCTTCTTCCTTCCGTTGAGATTACATGGGTTTGAATTTCAGGATGGGACCTGATGGTATGGGCGCCAGCAGACAGCTAGAGACTGTTTGCGATTCAGTGTAAAAGGGGGAAGGCGTGAGTAGGTGAAAGCTGGCGATGGGTTTTACTAGCTAGTGGAGATGAGTCTCTCTTCAGGTCGGATATGCGTCAGGCTCGGACAAGTGAGGGTGAAGCACATCTAATCAACACAATTCACTATACCACCACAACACTTTATTGTTGTTCTTCTTAAAGGCACTCGGCTGCATAAATTCTCACAGTCTGACTTAGTTTCGGCTTACTAGCAGCTGGCGTTACACTTGCACAAAATGCACTCGATAAGCTCGACTTACAACCGTCTTCTTATGGATTAAGCCATATTCCTGTATGAGTCGTTATGAGCAAAATTTTGTACTTAGAATTTTCCTTTAGCGCGTGTGATGAAGGGTTTGCCTTCGCCAAGTCCTGAAGTTGATAGACGATTAAAATCTTAGATTGTCCTCTCTGCCGAGCCAGAGGTCCTAACTGAGTTGTATCCACCTATTCTCCTCTCCTCCTAATTTCCCTGATAGGCTGATTCAAATAAGAGGAGTTGGCTTAATTTTGGTTACGGCCAATGACCGACTGTTTTTAAGGGAATTTCGCCCTAAAAGACCAAACGGCGAAATTGACAGCGATGCAACTTAGGAGGGGTCGCTGATGATCTCCTGGCACTCCCACTTTTGACTTACGGCTGGTAGAAACTGTCACTTCTCGAATTCTCAAAGTGGCTTGCCGCTGTAAGTCAAATTCTCAATTTCTAAAGAAGCTCAGTGGGCTTCCTTGAAGTATCATTTCTGTCCTTCTGGAAAATAACACCAGATGCTTAGATGCAAGGACTAGCAGATGTCCTTGTCCGCGCAAATTTGGTCTATCTGCTCATCACCTACTCCTTGTTCTGACACTGTGTCTTAAACCTTTGTTTCTTCATAATTCTTATTATCTGCTCTATCAGCTGCTGAAATAAAAAAAGGGGGAGGGGAAGGATTTCAATGGTGTGGTTACATTACAAATATAATACACAAGTGAGCCATGAAATTTACATTCAGATATGTTTGCTTTAACTACTCTCATTATTGATCAAAATACTCTTCTAATGAGTAGAATGAATTCATGCACACATTTCTTTTTAAAATGGTTTTGAATAGCTATGTTACCATTAACATTCTTAATATGAGAGGGTAATTGGCTAAAGATTTTTATCCCCGAATAATAGGCTCCTTTTTGGTGAATAGAGAAGTGTGTCCATGGAATATATAAATTATTACTTTGCCTAGTTTCTAGGTTGTGACTCTTAATGCTTGTTATAAAAAGGTCCTTATGTTGAACTACAAACATCAATAAGGACAATAAATATGCAGATGTCAGAAGCAAAATATGTAATTTCTTAAATAAGTCTCTACACGAAACCTTATTCACACATCCTTCCATAATTCTAATTGCTTTTTTCTGTAAATGAAAAATTGTGGCGCTATGTGGGGAATTACCCCAAAATATGATTCCATAGCTCATCACCGAGTGAAAGAAAGCACAATAAATTATTTTTAATGATGACATAGACATGTATGTTTTGGTGCTTCTAATTATATAACAAGCCTTGCTCAATTTTTTTGCAAGTGCTTCAATGTGATTATCCCAAGACAAAGTTTCATTCATTATCATCCCTAGGAATTTTGTACAGGAAGTACTAGTTACAAAATTATTGTTATAACCTATCTTCAAATTGGCAGATATATTTTTCCTAGTTACAAAGTGAATATAATGTGTCTTGTTAAAGTTTAAAGTTAATTGATTCACTTAGAACCATTTATTAAAGTTTAAAAAATGCTATGAATGTTGTTATTTAAATCTGTTAGATTAGGCTGAGCAAATAAAATACTAGCATCATCCGCAAAAAGTACAGGTACAGAAGTTCTGTTTATTATTTTAGGTAAGTCGTTCATATAAATAAGAAAGAGTAGAGGTCCCAGAACACTCCCCTGCAGGACTCCATGATTAGTTTTGTTCCAACTTGAAACTTTGTTGTCACTGTCATTATGAATCAACGTTCTTAGATATCCATTATCCAGGTAAGACTGATACAATGCAAGATTCCTGTAATTAATTCCATAAAATTTCAATTTATATAATAAAATCTCATGATCAACACAATCAAATGCTTTTGCCAAGTTACAGAAGATCCATCCCACTAATAGTTTGCTGTTCATCAAATTTAAAATCTCAGTTGTTACTTTATAGATTGCATCATCTGTCTTCAATCCTGTTCTGAAGCCATATTGTTCCTTACTTAGTATGTTATATTTAGTAAGATGTATTAGAATCCTTGTCTGTATAACTATTTCAAATATCTCAAAGAATGATGTTAAGAGTGATACAGGTCTGTAATTAGACATATCACATCTGTCACCATTCTTATGTAGTGGTTTTATGATTGCATATTTTAATCTATCCAGGAATACACCTTGAAATAGCATTTTATTGCATATGCTGTAGTACATCGATATTGGGAGTTTGTAATTTAGTGAGACTCTTATAGTTCTTGTGTTATAAATCTGTTGATAGGAAACAGATAGTGAAGACTGTGGAAATAGACTGAGAAAATTAGTATGGAGTGATTGTAAATTGTGTAAATCAGCAGTAGTGTAAGAAGTAATTGTAATTACGACCTGTAAGTGATCAGTAATTCCAATTACCAATCCGAACCCCAGTTTTGGTCTCTAAGATACGAGACAATATTATTTCAGTATCAACTTGAAAAATATCCTCATGTCTCTCCTGGTGATCAAACGTTATTTGTATACCTGTATGTCTAGCAGTGGGAGAATATTTGGACCGAAGGGAGATGGAGTGACAGGAGGTTGGAGAAAACTGCATAATGAGGAGCTTCATAACTTGTACTCTTCTCCAAGTATAATGAGAGAGTTCAAGTCAAGGAGGATAAGGTGGGCAGGGCACGTAGCACGAATGGGTGAAACGAGAAATGCATGTAGGATATTGGTGGGAAGACCAAGGTGTAGGGGGGGTGGGCAATATTAAAATGGATCTTAGAGAGACAGGATGGGATGGTATGGATTGGATTGCTCTGGCTCATGATAGGGACCAGTGGATGGCTTCCATAATATGGTGGGAAATTCTTGAGTAGCTGCAGAATTGGCGGCTCCCTGAGAAGGGCTCAGCTCCATGAGTAAGTAAGTAATGAACATGATGTTTGACAAAGGAGAGACCCGTCTTCTTGTCAGAGAGGATGCTCCACATCAAAATTAAACTGCATAGACAAAGACTATTGTAAAATAGGGACATGAGCCCCAGACGGGTCTTGACACCAAGATGATTTAAGTGACTGACTGTCAGTCATAACATGAGTTTGAGACAAAGACTGTTAGTCTGAAGATGTAATTCTTGCCAAAATGTTGGAAATCCTTCAAGATTCTTCATGGTTTATTCACTGATGGTGAAGTTGTATACCAAGCTTTCATCAAGACCTTGAAATTTTATACCGCAATGTAGTAAATCACTGTAATAACTGAAATCAGTATAAAAGCTTCCATTCTGCCTCATTATGAACACATTTGAAGATAAACATGAGTCACTTGTCTCTTTCTGGGATTTGTGTTGCTAATTTCCTAACCCACGTCTCTTGTTAAGATTGGGTTAACTGCTTCAGTACTTACCAGAAAGAAATATAATTTAAATTAATACCAACGAAATGTTATTTATGCAGTCATTTATTCAGAGACATATCGAGATATTTTGGTTTAGCATCATTATAGTTCTAATTTGTCTTAGTCACCACCATTAAAACGAACTTGAGAAGGAAATGATTGCTTTGCTGTAGCTAAGAAACCTAAATTTTCTACATCTACTGCAAGGGGAGCAACATTGTAGCAGACACCTTTCGTTGCAAACTCATTTCACTGACATCCATTCTCTAAATCAAATTGCTATCATTCACCTTCATCTGCAAATGGATATTTTGCACCACTTTGGTCTTGTTATCTTGGCAGTAAATCTTTCTCAGAAACAGAAGAACAGTTACACAGTGACTTATATCAGTACTGGGTGTGTCAAGTGTGTTTCCAGTCCTGAACTTTACTGGAGTTGGTGCAATGAAAGTCATCTGAATAATTTATAATATTACATAATAACGCTGGACTCTTAATCTAGTGTTATGCTGTATTGAATAGTATGCTCTAGAGTGTCAATTAATTAAAATTATAAGTAAAAAGTAAGTAAAGTTATCCCTGTAACAGGCCGTGAAGGCCCATACGGTTGTGAGATGTTGAGGGTCCCACATTATCTAGACAGTCGGCTCAAAGATGGCGGTAAGGCTGTCAGCCATGTTTTACTCCCCAGGAAAATTATTTAATTAATTCCTGGTACTTATTTCTGTTAGAGGCTGAATCGACCCCAGGGCCATAGTGCGGCTGGAAGGATTAGGTCAATTGAAAAAATCCAGTGACCTCAATGGGACTTGAACCCGCGACCTTCGATCTTGTAGCACTTTAAATATTATCAGTGATTATCACGAAGACACAAAAACATCAAAATTTGTTTATAATGGGGAAGGGGGTAGTTGGAAAATGAGATAGGCTAATAATGACAACATTAACTCTTCTGAAAAGTTTACTATGTACAGTACATTGCAGCATTGACATTGCCTTCACCAATATATGTGAATTCTTAGGTACCCCTGGATTATTGATTGAGGAAGAGTGAAGTATGTTTTTATTGCCAACAGGATAATATACGATAAGATGAATCAAAGATGTATCCTCTGAAATACATCCATTTACTACTAACAAGTGAACAGGTTTTATATTTCTGTATTCATAATAACTGATTCTCTGTTAACAGTCCCATAGTTACCTATTAAATAATATAATTCATTGTTATAATTTTATGTTTCTTTTTCATGGAAAATTCGTATGATCCTTGAAAATACAAAATTAACAATTCTAATAATACAGTGTGTCCACAAAGTCCTTTCGGGTTTTTGAAAAATTGTGGCGTGCAAAGAAATTTATCTAGCCATATGCAGTTTGTGGCAGATCACAGTGAAACTCTGGAAGTTTTTTACTGACCTCAGTAGACCTCGATGTGTGCTCCCTTGGTAGCACGGAGAATGTCCAGATGATATTCGAGCTCTTGCCATGTTCTGTAGATCATGTCCACACCCCCCACCCCCAAATCAAATGGCTCTGCCACTCCTGCTTCCACATCAGAGCTAAAAAATTGAACAAGGTTTATGAACTGTGAGTTCCACATCAGTGCCTCTAAAAGAAGTGCAAAGTGACACCGTGGATAGATAGATAAAGAAGGTGGTGCAAAGGAACTTAAAAGAAACTAGAATACTGCCCTGAACCAGCCTGGTTCATCTATGGCCCTGTCTTGAGGTTATGTAGGTTGAATCTGTTGCCAACTGCACACCCCCATCCACAGGTGATATTTAGGTTTACCATCACAGCACATATATACATTGTGTTACTTAAACTTTCAAGCATGATTTTCATTATCAGCCTTCATCAAGGTTTGACCTACATGCCTGTCTGTTCTTCTACTGATTAGGTGCATCCCTCTGCCATAGTTTTGGACATCAAATGAGTCTTCTCCCTTTATGTTTGTATGTGTATAATCCATTGTTTGTGTGATTTTATAAATGCAAATTTATTCATGACTGAGTAAATACAATGTATATTATTTATATTACAGTTGAAGTTATGTGAAAGTGTAATTTAAATGCCTAAAAATATAAAATGTGTTGACATTTATTGTTCATCAATTTACCTGAATTTAATAATTTCTACATGATTAACACTTTGGCATTTGTCTAAACTTGTAATTATTTTCTTCTTTTTTCAGAATGTATCTTATGGAATCTATAGATCAATTTCAGTCTCAAGTCTGTACCTTTCATCATTTCGTAATGATCCATTCAATCCAAACGAGAGTCGCTTTGACAAGATTCTCGTCGCCAATAGAGGAGAAATTGCCTGCAGGGTGATAAGAACAGCAAAAGAAATGGGCATCAAGACTGTTGCAGTTTATTCTATTGCAGATAATAACGCAGTAAGAACATCATAAGTTTTCAGATCCAAATATAAATTTTTAGAAGTGAGGGAATGAAATTGTAATATGCATATGGGTCTACGGGTTTAAAAAAATATGGTTTTCCACCCACCATCTGTGAGTTAATGGGGACCAGTGGCATGTATATAAAAATATTTGCAGTAAGCATGTTGCTAGCATATTGATGAGCGAATTTTCATAAGGACACAGAAGATTTTGAGCACCTCAAGTCAGCTGCATTTTTCTTCAGATGAAGACGTCTCTGAAGGTATATCTGAGTGTGTTATTGGTATAAATAATTATTATGAATCTTATTATTTAAAGAGAGTAAGTGGTCAAGAGAAACACTATAAAATCGCAATTATATTTCCAGATGAAAAGGCAGTGACCATTATTGAAGTAGAACCATTAGAACAGCCACCATCTTCTGACCTACATGAATGGCATCACTACGAGAGTGTCTAGACATACAACACAACGGGAAGAGATTACAAGTGTGTCTAGACACACAACACAACAGAAAGAGACACCCAGCACCATGAAATACATGAGCGCATAGGTGGGACTACACATCAGATATTAGAATCACAAAATGGAAGCACAGCAGTTTTCACCAACACACCAAAAGTCTTAGACACCTGATAATTACTAATGTTGATCTAAACATGTATTGCAATGTACAGAAGCTTTTAAATAAGATTTAAGAGATGCATTGTGTGTATGTAAGAAATTTTAAAGCAAGTTTCAGAAGGACATGTTTCATATAAGATGGTGAATCAACGATATTTGTTGAATAACAGACTAGAATATATTTGCAAATAAATTAATCAGCATGGAACACCATCAGAAGACAAAACGATCTAATAGACTCTTCCCCAGAAGTTTAAGATACATCAACTTAAGAATTTCACTACATCTTGCACAAAATGTAAATCATGCTATATAAGACAGCATAACCCATTCAGGGAATGTTTCTCTCTGCTACTGATAATAGAGACAATTTTTTAAATGTACATGGGGTGGAAAAAATATGGAAACACCTCGTGAAATGCATGCTTGAATTGAAGTGTTTATTTTAGTGACGTTTGTAGGTGATGATGTCGTATCTGCCCAATACCACTACCTGTACAACCTCCGCAATATGTTGCAAGCTTCATTTGTTGTCGAGACAGTGTTCTGTGCAGTTTTTAGTGCATCACGTCAGAGCTAACAGAATTTGAACGCCAGCAAATTGTTGGGGCCTGTACGGTGGGTGCTTCCATAATCAAGGTAGCCAAGGATTTTGGTGTTTCGCGAGGCACAGTATCCAAGATTATGACCGCACACAGGAGGACTGGAAAAACTGCATCCGATAAATACCAGCGTGGACAGAAATGTGTGTTGTGTGATCGAGACAGACGGACATTGCATAGGATTGTGGCGAAAAATAAGAAGACTACATCTGCAAAAGTCACTGCTGAACTGAATGTCACGCTCACAAACCCTGTCAGCACCAAAACATTATGAAGGCAATGCCACAAGCAGGGTATTTCTGGATGAGCTGCAATTCCAAAGCCACTCATGAGTGATCAAAATGCCACTAAGAGGAGAGTGTGGTGTCGAAGTCATAAAACCTGGACTGTGGAGCAATGAAAGACGGTCATTTGGTCGGATGAGTCCACCTTCACACTGTTTCTGACTTCTGGCCGAGTTTACATCTGGAGAACGCCATCCCAAGCTTATGATCCAGATTGTTTGCTGCCAAAAGTGAAACATGGTGGGGGTTCAATCATGGTATGAGCAGCCATATCGTGGTATTCTGTCAGACCCATCATTACCCTGCAAGGCCACTTCACTGCCAACGACTACGTGACCATTTTGGGCGACCAGGTCCATCCCATGGTGCAAACTTTGTTCCCCAATGGTGATGCCATTTACCAAGACGACAATGCCTGTGTTCACATAGGTCACATCGTCCAAGACTGGTTTTCTGAGCACTAAGATGAAGTGTCACATCTGCCATGGCCCCCACAATCACCAGATATCAATATTATTGAGCCTTTATGGTCTGTTTTGGAGAACAATCTGCGTGCACGCTATCCACCTCCATCATCGTTAACAGAACTCGCCAATGTTTTGCAGGAAGAATGGTACAAGACTCCCTTGCAAATCATACAGGACCTCTATTTATCCATTCCAAGGAGACTGCAAGCAGTTCTGCAAGCCAGAGGTGGTCCTACTCCATATTAGTCACGGTAATGTGTTTTTTTGTTGGGTGTTTCCATATTTTTGTCCATCCCCTGTATGTTGATAATGTGATAGATAATGCAGAGGAGCTTCGCACATCCACTATATCAGTGCTTCAATAAGTAGTTTTCATGTCTTCACTTTTTGAATGGAACTTAGGCACATGTGATGTATGTGATTGATTAGAGGTGTACTTGGTACTGATACTAAGAAAATGAAAGCCAAGGAGAACATGGCTCTTCACTTTCTAAGAACTGGATCTGCCTGTGAACAAATTAAAACATAAAATGGATTTTATCATACATACTGCATCATCTTCAGTCCCCAGTAGACCCTACAAAATACCTCATCTGAATACTAATATGGTATCTAAATGCACACAAATTTGGACATACAATTTAGGAATTTGAGATGGCAGTGAAACTCAAATGGCAATGTGGTCAGAAGATGAAGCTACCATGGACAATCTGAGGTAATTTCCTGCATTCATGCTTACCAAGATACTGTCAAACCCGAGGAGAGAACTCGATATGTATGTGTAATACTGCCTTGTAAATGCAACGCTTTCATATCTTGTTGGTCAGGACATTGCTCTTACAACACACCATCCACAATAATATATGAAACCAAACATCCAAAAATATACATATCATAGCCACAGCAGCAGAGACTGGTACAATAAGAAAGAACAAAGAACACTCTACACATAATTTTAAAATTCTTTCAAATTATTTTAACAAGAAATACAACTGCATTTTATAGAAAACAAACTTTTAAACTTGCATGTTTTCTGTGTCTGTGTAATATTCAATACAGTTTAGGAATTTATACGAATCAGCATTTATACCTGATAATGGCCCCATGTGGCCAAAACATGTCATGAATATGTATGAAAGCATGTACTATGTAGTTTTCTATCTGACAATTATGGAAGTGTTCCTCTTAGAAGCTTGTTTTCTACATATACAAGTATATCAAGTGCTCAAGTAATACAACAGGATGCTAATATTTAATATTTAATAATATTTTGAGAAGAAAAGTTTCGTTGCATAGTCTGATTCTTGTGGCAAGTAGAATATAAAACAAAGCTATGCTGTCTTCCTGGTATAACCTGGTACATATATAAATAATATACTTTCTGAAATACAGCAAAAATTTCCTGTTTCTGGCCCCTCGTTTGGATGAAGGCAGAGACTTTTGGGTCACCGAAAACAAGACCAGGAGAGCAGTGGTACAAGTTGGTGGAAGATGCAAGTGAAAAGAAGGTATTCAGTCATCTGGATGAAAGGACATTAGCAGAAGACAATGTTAGGATTTGTTACCAGAAAACGACTAGTCAAGTCATAGAAGACTTTATATGTGCAGCAGTTACAGTGACCTGTAGAGTGTAAACCAGTGAGGTTGTTATAGTTACTTGAAATTACGAGTTGTGTGCATAAGTAGTCAATAAATAGATTCACCAATCCAAACCCCATCTATAATGACTCATACATGTGAAAATATATTTAACCGTGCCAAAAATTATAATACATAATGCATTTATCAAAGTTACTTCACACTCCTTTATTTTATTGATATTGATGTCCTTGGAATCAAAATGTAATATGTGATTACTTTGAACCTTTATTGCCTAATGTAAAAATCAAAATTTTCATGCCCTCTGCAACCAGATTGCAAATGGCAATCACATATAACTTCCCTAATCAATGGACATAAATTTACTCTTTTTATAAGATTTATTTATTTTTGCCAACAGCGTCATGTGCGAATGGCTGATGAAGCAGTCTGCATAGGACCTGCAGCAACCAAAGACTCATACCTCAACATTGATCACATCATGCTAGCCGTTACAAAAACAGGTTCTCAAGCCGTTCATCCTGGATATGGATTCCTTTCTGAAAATGCAGTTTTTGTTGAAAAGTTGGTAAGTTCTTGCTATAAATTTATTACAAAATATATTTAAAAAATTATCCCTCTAACAGACCATGGAGGCCGATAAGGTTGTGAGACACTGAGGCTCACACATTTTTAGACAGTCAGTTCATAGATGGCAATGAGGTTGTCAGGCTGAGTCGACGCCAGGGCCGTAGTGCGGCTAGAAGAGTTAGGTCAATTGAAAAATCCAATGACCTCATTGGGAAATGAACCCACGACCTTCAGGCTTGTAACCTAGTGCCTCAACCACGTGCACCATTATAAAATATGTTCTTAGTATATATATATATATATACATGTAGTTTTAGGAAATCAGTATTTCACTTCAGATTTAATAAAATTTCTGACAGTCCAATTACAAATGTGCATTATGTCAGGGCACTTATCTCTCAGCATTTTAGTAAAACATGGTGTGTTAAACTTAAGAAACAAAAAATATAAACTCAATCCTAAACATTTCATGAAGAATGATGCTGCTGGTTTGGATACTCATTGTGTTGTGTTATTTTTTACTTAGTTTATCAATGTAGAGGCAACAGACTTCATTAATAATGTCAGTAGTTCTTTCTCAAGGATTGCTACTTTCATCTTTCATGAAACTTAAGTCACATTCTTATGTGGAAATTCATTCAAGTAATTCTTATTTCTTAGCAGATTTCATATTTTCATACAATATTTCTAGACCCACAATATAATGATCCTGGGGCATGTAATGAAATGCAAGTATCATCCAATTTCTGTCATGTAATTTTTACAACTTTTTTTTGTCCATGACCAAGCCTCTTGTAAAGAATATTTCCATTAGTATTCTCTTACATACTGCTGTGAAACCAGAAGATATCTGATGACATTTACTCTCTGGCAGATGCTTTACAAAAATATTATATATAAGAATCCTTCACAAAGTAATATATTTCACTCCAACATTATACATGAATCGGCTTGCAATGAAACTGAATTACTCATGTATGACACCCATGTGGCTGTCAGTCTATTGTGCTAATGTGATCCCATCAGCAATGTGAGGAACAAGTATGATGGGAAGTCACATTGTTTTATTTATCAACATGAGAAAATCATAATCCAAAAATATCATTCCATACAGGAGATAGCTCACTTCGTGAACTTGCCAAACAGTCAAATTTTCCTGTTTGAAGTAGACACAGGGAGCCAGTGGAAGGGGCAGAAGCAAAATGATATCAGTTGAGAAGGTGGAGACTCGCGCTGTGATGCGGTTCCTGCAGTTGCAAGAGAAATCTGCCAGGGAGATCCACAACCAGAAGGCCGTTATGTATCAGGAAGGTGTACCATCATACGACACAGTGGTCAGGTGGAAGAGGCGCTTTCATTGTGGGCAAAAGCTAGAAGATGAACCCCGAAGTGGAAGACCATCTCTCACTGAGGAACTGGGAATTGTGACACAAGTGGAAGCTTTGATCCTATCTGATAGGCACATAACTATCGAAGCTATTGTTCACGATGTCCACATTAGTTATGGGGCAGTTTGCAACATCATCCATGATGCGTTACGCATGACAAAGGATGCTGTGTGTTGGGTGCCATGATTGTTGACACCAGTTCAAAAACAACAACGAATGGATGTGGTAACATCGCTCTTTTCCAACCCGCCTTTGTTTGTATCGGCGCAGTCGGAATGGTGCTATCCCTGCTACACCTGTTTCTACCTTAGGACAGTGTATGATGGCCACTGCAAGTTGTCCTCACAGATCAAACTAAGGAAGATCGGTATAGGTACGGGAAACTAGCTGGGTCGGTTTGCATGAGTCTCAGGGTAGCGATGCCTAAGAAAGCGTTTTTCTGAGAGTTGAGCCAATTGACGTTTATTCACCTGCTAATTCACCACACTGTTAAATTAATGTATTCTTAGGTTACAGCGTTACTATCGGCAAGCTATATCTCGGAGCGTGCAAAGGTCACGTCCGTTCAGTTCGGAATATTGTGAAAGTCTCCTTTTTTTGTGGAGTGGCTTGCACCCCCACGCCGGGAATTCGAAAGATGGTGTTGACATATACATTTTCATCCCATCTTTCGTGGGAAGCTTGAACGAGGCAACCCAATCATACTGGTCCTCATTCACAGGCAATTGTAACAAGCTCTGACCTGTCCTTTTAGGCGCGTCCGGTTCCCTGTACCCGAGCTAAATTTATGACTGATCGTAAATGTTATATCTCCGGACTTCTTGTTTCTGCCAAAATCTAGAAATTTTCAACATAAACACCGTATTGCACGTCACAGACGATGAAATACGATATTATAGATCACGATACACTTCCAGTAATATCGAAACATAAGACTTTTGAAATTAAAATTACCGAGAATTAATTAGAAATAAATTTCACGTTCATCTATAATCATCCAAATAAATAAGGGCTCAGAATGATCAGCGTCAGTGGCAAGATGAAAAGGTGGAATTTTCGACTGTCTGATCACGCTGGATGAATGTTAGGTCTGTCATTATGACCCTGAAACAAAGGAAATGAGCAAGCAGTGGAAACATGCAGACTTGCCGCCACCAACTTTCAACTATATTTTTCGATTCCAAGATTCCAAGATGATAATGTCATTTCTGCAGTGGAGGACTTCCTAAACAGTAAAAATGTGACCTTCTATGGTCAAGGTATCCAGCAGTTAATGCATCATTGGGGAAAATGTGTGGCCTTGCAAGGGCCATATGTAGAGGACTAACTAACAATTTCTTGCACCTATGTCTCTGTTTCTTCTGGGTGATAATTACAATTTTATGACTTCCCCACATATGCAGGCATCAAGGCTTGGAAAAACAGAAATTTGGTAGTCACAATTAAACAATTAAATTAATTCCCTGTCATAACATTTGTGCAGGTACATTCTGTTATCTTCCAGATTTATGAAAATTTTATCATTGTTGAGTGAAAGTGAAATTTTAATAATATTAACCAACAGTAGCAATATTTTCATAAAACTTTGTAAATTAGAAGTTATTTGGCTCTTGCAGATCTAGCAGTATTGAGGATTCCATTTAAAAAAATGTATGAAATATATTATTTTAATTTCATGTTACCACTGTAAGTTTTCAGAACTGAAATTGTTTAATTCATGATTCAGTTTGCACACATTTTAATGTTATCCTTAATTATATGAACATATCAGTTATCATTTGGAATAATCCCCATCATCACTAAGACTTCTATTTCTTATCATAATTTTGTCTGAGAAACAGAAACCATTTTCCTACATGCTTGCTACTGTATCTCTCACAATTCAAACATATAATTTATTTCTACTAAACAGAAATGTACATACAACTGAAATTAAGTATTTTTTTAGGAAGCTGCAGGCATTTCTTTCATTGGTCCTTCAGTGGAAGCGATCAATGGAATGGGAGATAAATTGGAATCTAAAAGATTGGCTCAGGCTGCAGGGGTGAATACTATTCCAGGTGAAAATCATTTTAGTAGTGCTTGTGTATACAGCTCCCAATGCATATATTTAATATTTAACATAATTTAAATTCATAGGAAACTGGTTGTTCTGACAGTTGTCATTGGAACATTATTATAAATTAAGATCCTCCTGATATTACAGAAGTAATTAGCTCTAGAAACACTGTAGCACTGAATGACAACAGGTTCAAATCCGATCACTATTATTCTAACGTATTTAATTTATTCAGTACTAAGAATTCTTATGGTTTAATTATGTTACAACTATGATTTAGCTGATAATTCAATAAAAATGTAAAGTTGTCCCTGTGCTTAACTAATCAAGCACTACACCATGAAGAGGTATGGGGGAATGGATGTATTGACCCACTTTTTTTGACCTTGGCACTAATTGGAGGTGAGTGGTAAGCTTTACGCCCTGACCACTTTACCCCAATGGAAAGGGCCCCGGCACCCGCCCTAGAGCCTGTCTGGACAGTAGAGAAGCGAAAATTCTTGCCCACACTGTGACCCTCCGACCCCTTGTTCATCCAGCCCCATAATTCAATAAAAAAATGTAATTTTGTCTCAAAATTCATATGAATGGAAAGGCACAGTTTAAAGTAAAGCTAAAAAACACTTAAATACATACTTATTCTACTCTGTTGATAAATTCCTATTATCTAAAAGTGACTCATAATCTACTCAAAAGTTTGAATACATATATACTGGACAGTATTGATGTACATTTGTGAAGCTATTTGAAGCATTTGAACCTCTGCATACATTACTTTTTTTTCTGTTGCACTATACTGTGTTTTTACAAATTAGTCAGCATCTTACGGTCATTCTGACTAATTCTGGTTCCATAGAATTTAATATATGTATGTGCAAGTACATATGTAATTGGATGAAATATTCTTCTATATCTTTAGAAATAATTTGGTCATATGGATGTGAAACTTGGTCCCTCACATTAAAATTAACATAGATTAAGGATGTTCAAGAACAAAGTGCTAGGAAGAATGTTTGAACCAAGGGAAGGAGGAGTAATATAAAGCTGGAGAAAGTTGCATAATGATAAGCTTCATAATTTGTACTTGTTCAGTTGTTCAATATATGTTCTGTAAATCCAGATACAGGTAGACACCATAGGATATGGAACCTTCACTAGATAGCGTTAGGATTATCAAATCAAGGAAGATAAGATGGAGAGGGAATGTATCATATGTAGGAGATACAAAAAATTCATAAAAAATTTTGGTCAGAAAATCTGAAAAGAAGAGACTGCTTGGAAGACATTAAGGAAATAGTGTGGGAGGGTGTGGGCTGAATTAATTGGACTTGGAATAGGGTCCATTGACTGACTCTAGTGAACATAATGAGCTGTTTGGTACAAAAAAAATGGGAATTTCTTGACTAGCTAAACAACTATTAGCTTTTCAAGAAGGAATTAGGTCATTAAGAAATAATTCAGTCAGCCCATTCACTATTCAATCTACTTATCATAAATTTCTGTCTTGATTATATATTATTTTATGTTTCTTTTTTATTCAGGTTTTGATGGCATTGTTAATGATGCAGATCACTGTGTTCAGATTGCTAGGGAGATTAGTTACCCTGTTATGATTAAAGCATCTGCTGGTGGTGGAGGTAAAGGAATGAGAATTGCAAGGAATGATGATGATGCAAGGTATTTAAATGAGATAATTTAAAACTGAAAACTGAAAGAATATAATAATACACATAAAATTGTAAGAATCTATTTAAGACACCATCAGTTGTTTTCTTGATGCACAGCAGTATCACAGAACTGTGTACAGTTTAACATCTCTAGGTAAGAATATATTGTGTTATTATTTATTTAGTTTTAACACTTGTTGGAATGGTGGGCGACTATAAAAAGTTCACAGCCAGTTCCCTGATCAAGACTCAAACCAGGTACTTTCATGTATATGTCAGTAGCATCAGCAGACTGCTCTCCTTCGAACAGTGACCTGTTCTTGGTACCTGGTAATATCCTACAGCCTGAGCTGGACATCTTGAATCCCTCTATGCCAAGACCTGTATTTACAATAAATTGGTATGGTTTAATGATGTAATCACAATTTTAAGATGATGATTTGTTAAAATGCCCATGATAGAATTATACCCTAAATGGAGATACTTACTTGATATTAATGGTGAAGTAAAAATATCTCAGAGACTTATAAATTTATTATAAATGATGTGTAAAATTTGGTTAGTTCTCATATGCAGAGTGTAGTCTTGCTTTTACTGTTTATTTTCTGCAGTGTTAAAGCATGATTATGTGTAACATTTTTAATCTGTGAATTAGTAGTCACTTGAAATGCGAATACAATCAGACAGTACATCACCTATTCATAGACTTCAAGAAAGCCTATGATTCTGTTAGAAGGGAAGTATTGTACAATATTCTGATAAGAGATTGTGGTACCCATGAAACTAGAGAGGCTGATTAAAATGTGTTTAAACAAAACATAGTACAGTCCAGATAGGTAAATATTTGTCTGATAATTTTCCAATCCAGAATGGTCTAAAACAAAGATATGCTTTATTGCCACTGCTTTTCAACTATCCTTTAGAATATGCCATTAGGAAGGTCCAGGAAAACCAGCTGGGACTGAAATTAAATGTGATACATCAGCTGTTGGTCTGTGCTGATGATGTGAATCTACTGGGTGATAATATAGATACCATAAAGAAAATCACACAAACTTTAATTGATGCTGGTAAGAAGGTTGGTGTAGAAGTAAATACAGAGAAACTAAGTATATGTTGAAGTATATGTTGCTGTCATGTCACCAAAATGCAGGGAAAAATCATGATATAAATATAGCTAACAGATGTTTTGAAAGTGTGGCCCAGTTCAGATATTTGGGAACTAGTATAACAAATCAAAACCTGATTCAGGAGGGAATTAAGAGGAGACTGAACTCAGGTAATTCTTGCTACCATTCAATCCAGAACCTTCTGTCTTCTCATCTGCTGTCTAAAAACATAAAAATTAGAATATACAAAACTATAATTTTGCCTGTGGTTCTGTATGTGTGTGAAAGGAGGTCTCTCACATTAAGGGAGGAACAAACAGGGTTATCCAAAAAGAATGAACCGATTTCATGACGCATTGCTTCAGTTCTCAAGCATCGTCATGGAATGAGTCAGTGACCATTTGAAAGAGGAGTTATCTAAGTTGTGAATGGCTGCCACAGGGGCGCTGAAGTCGCGTCGTTCTTCCGGCACCGTTCAGTTGTTCGTTTACCCTCAGAATGGCGATTCCTCAGCAAAAGGCGTTCTGCGTTCTCGAGTTCGCGAAAACAAATTCGGTTGTCACAGTGCAGCGTGCTTTTTGAAGGTGATTCGGCATTAATCCTCCCTGTCCTAAGAACATTCAACAGTGGTTTTGACAGTTTCAAGAGAGTGGGTGTCTCAGTAAAGGAAAAAGTCCAGGACGATCATGAATCTTGGAGGAACAAGTGGCGAGAATCCGTGCTGCGTTCGAGAGGAGCCCGTGGAAGTCGACAAATCGAGCTAGCCGTGAGCTTGCAACCCCCAAATCCACTGTCTGGCATGTGCTAACAGTACGTCTACATTTGAAACCATACAGACTGCAGCTCATTCAGGCACTTACCAATGATGACAAAAGGAAGTGGATGGAGTTTTGCCATTTGATGCTGGAGATGATGGAAGACGAAACCTTCATTTCACATTTAATTTTTAGTGATGAAGTGACTTTTCACTTGAGCGGCACAGTCAATCATCACAATGTGCGTATTTGGAGAACAGAGCACCCCCATGAGACAGTTGAGCACGAAAGAGATTCCCCTAAGGTGAATGTCTTCTGTGCTGTGTCTGAGGACAAGCTTTATGGTCCCTTTTTCTTTGAAGGAAACACCGTTACAGGACAAACCTATCTCGATATGCTCCAAAACTGGCTCTTCACTTCACTGCAAGCAGATTCGCATGACTTCATTTTTCAACAAGATGGAGTGCCACCCCATTGGCACCTGATGGTCCGAGCTTTTTTAAATGAAAAGTGCCCCAGCAATGGATTGGTTGGAAGGGGGCTGCGAGATCCCCAGAACTCATTGTGTGTGATTTCTTCTTGTGGGGATATGTAAAAGATCACGTTTATGTTCCACCGCTACCCACTAACCACGATGACCTTAAACATCGAATAACAACAGTGATTAACTCAGTGCATCGTGATATGCTGATACGCGTCTGGGAGGAATTTTCTTATCGCATTGATGTTGCCCGTGCTGCAGGTGGTGGCCACATTGAACACTTGTAAGACAGGAAATAAAAGTTGATTGTGAGTAGAATACTTGTGACTTGGCTGGAGTTTTGTATTACTTTCCTTAATAAAATGTTGCATAATAAAATCGGTTCATTCTTTTTGAATAATCCTGTATAATGAGGTTGTTTGGGAGCAGGGTGTTGAGAATATTTGGATCAAAGAGTGATGAAGTGGCATGACATTGGAGGAAACTGCATTATAAGGAGCTTCATAACTTGTACTTTTCTCCACGTATTATTAGAATGATCACATCAAGGAGGATGAGATGGGCAGGGCATGTAGCACGAATGGGGAAGAATTGAATTGAATTTATTTGCATTCCATAGATCCTAAGTAGGTTAATACCTCTGGATATAGAATAAGTCAAAATAATACCTACTGGTACAAGTAATTTTATCTTAAACTAATATAGTTTAATTCTACATTATTCTCTATTTACATTGAGGTATTCGTCTACAGAGTAGAAGGAATGAGCATGCAGATATTTCTTTAGCTCTGATTTAAAATGTTTAGTATCATTACTCAAGTTTTTGATACTTTGTGGGAGACTACTGTACACTTTTATGCCAGACTCCTTTTTGATATAGTGATAAGTTTGATGAAGGTAGATGGAAGTTATATTTTTGCCTAGTATTCATGTTATGGATACTGGAATTTAATTCAAATTTATTTTTGTTGTACACAACAAATAATAGAAGTGATAGTATATATTGTGATTGAAGAGGTAGAATTTTTAATTTCGTAAATAAATATCTACATGAATCTCTACTTCTACGTCCTGTAATGATTCTAATTATATTCTTTTGTATCTTAAAAATTTTTACACTATGTGAAGAGATTCCCCAGAATATTAATCCATAGTTCATAATAGAATAAAAGTAGGCATGGTAAACCATCTTCAGTGTTTCCTGTCGCATAAAGGGCTTAATCGATCTCATTGCATAGCAAGCTGCACTTAATTTAGGTATAGTTTGTTCTATATGTATTTTCCAAGACAGTGTACTGCCTACATGTATTTCAAGGAATTTTGTATCAGGTGCTTTACAGATTAATCTGTTGGCATAACTGAAGACCAGATCAATTTGGTGGCTGTTTTTAGTTAAGAATGGTATGTAATGGGTTTTATCAAAATTTAGTGAGAGTTTATTGGCGTTGAACCATCTATTAAAACTTCAAATACAAAATTTATATCATTTTTAAAGTCTTCAATTTTAGAGTTCTTAAATATTATACTAGTGTCATCTGCAAATGGAATTGGTTTAGATTTATTATTGATGGTTTTTGATAGATCATTTATGTAGAGAAGAAAAAGCAAGGGGCCCAAAATTGATCCCTGTGGAACACCATGTTTTATGATTCCCCAGTTTGAATATGCATTAGAACTGGAATTTTTACTTATCTCCACTCTTTGATACCTGTTTTTGAGGTATGATATGATCCATTCATTCATTTGCTTTGCCAGTTATTCCATAGAAATTTAATTTCGATAGTAAGATATCATGATTAACACAATCGAAAGCTTTTGCTAGATCACAGAAAATCCCTCCCGCAATTAATCTGTCATTGAGAGCACTTAAAATATCGTTAGTTAGTTCATAGGTTGCTTTCTCTGTTGTTAGGTCTTTCCTAAATCCAAATTGCTCTTTGACTAATATGTTGTTAGAATTTAAGTGTTCAAGTAGTCTATTATACATAACTTTTTCAAAGACTTTTGAGAATG
>NW_019720577.1:59563-92094 GCF_002891405.2 Cryptotermes secundus
ATTATTATTATTATTATTATTGGAATATGTTTTCTCAGCTAATGAAAGGAAATATTCATTAAATGCACTTGTGATAGCTTGTGGATTGTTAGTGGACTTCCCTTCAATATTCAAACTTTGTACGTCTTCATTAACAGATTTCTTTCCTGATTCAACTTTCACAGTATCCCAGGTGGTTTTAATTTTATTGTTTGATTTTAGAATTTGGCTGTTATAGTTATTCTGTTTGGCTTCTTTAATGACTTTTGACAAAATTTTACAGTACATTTTGTATTGACTTTTTAGTCTTGGATCATTACTGTCCCTACTGGCCAAATATAGTTGTCTTTTGTGTTTACATGAAGTTTTTATTCCAATTATTATCACTCACAGTCTATAACCTGGTACTAATTGAAAATTTAGGGACAACTAACAAATATTTTTATGTATCTAAGACCTACAAGATACTTAGGTGCTGGTACAAATAGCTTACAGTCCACTCTAAAATTCACTATATTACGATTTATACACGTTCACACTCTATTTGTAGGTTAGGCCTACCGGCACGTACAGAATATACAAAATCAATCACTTTCGGTTATAAAATTACAATACACTTCGCTGAACCTTGATTATTCTATCTTATCAAAAGCTATAAAACGTGATGCACTTGACTATACTATTAATTATATTTTCAAACGCCACTTTTTTGGTTAGGCCTACCAGCACACTTACATAAATACAAATCAGACTACATAAAGACACAAAATAACAATAACACCACTCTAAAATTAGTACTGTTCAATCTTACAACAGCTGTAAGTAAAAGATGTCGTTTTTGAATCGTTGGATATATAAAAAGTGCTGCAAAATGTTTACAATATGGCTGAAAATGGCCTAGGAACTAAGCGTGGTACAAGAGTATGTAGAACAAAGGAAGAAAACGTTCACTATAGAAAAATAAAATATAAGGTTCACTATCAGCCACTTATTTGATAAGATAAACACTTAATTTTTAATATTGGAGAAAATAAATCGTTATTTTGTGCTAAAATTGAGGAGCACGCAGATCCGCACAAGAAAAAGCCTTTAGTCACTGTGCTCAATCAGTCAAGAGAATGCATTAGGATATCGGTGGTAAAGCCAGAAGAAAGGAGACCACTGGGAAGACCGAGATGTAGATTGGTGAACAATATTAAAATGGATCATATATAGGATGGGATGATATGAATTGGATTGATCAGACTCAGGATAGGGACCAGTGGAGGGCAGTTGTGAACACAGTAATGAACCTTCGGGTTCTATAAAATGCTGGTAATTTCTTGAGTAGCTGCACAATTGGCGACTTCTCAAGATAATCTCAGCTCCATGAGCATGAGCATGAGCGGTTAGTAGTCACTTGGTTAGGTACCAATATTTTATATTCTGTTCAGTAATATTACGTTGTTGGATCAAATCATATGCTACTTACTTCAAAAACTCAATAAAATAATTTAAAAATTAAAACAGTTACAGTGAGAGCTCACCACAAAGTATTGATTCTACCTTTATTTTATGTTTTGCAGGGATGGTTTCAGATTGGCTTCACAAGAAGCTGCTTCAAGTTTTGGAGACGACAGGATTCTTGTTGAAAAATTCATTGATAAGCCAAGACACATAGAAATTCAGGTATGTAAGTGAGTAATTAAGATGAAATTTAATAGTAGAAATAATATTTAACATGTATGTCATTTGTAACCAGGGATTTGGCAGCCTAAATTTTTATAAGTAATTCTGCAAATACATGAACATATCAGTTCATTTACCCAGGAATTAATATGTGCCAATACAAAAGGAACTGGAATGCAAAGTGGTCAGTGGGTAGAGGGATGATATTAAAATGAAAACCAATAGACTGAAGTTTTACTTATTAATCTAGTTCTTTATATGACGCTATCAGTAGCCAGGCTATATAGCATCAAATGATAAGATGATACATGAATGATGAACTGGAAGGGAAGTGAAAGGAAGATGTTATGGCCTCATGTAGGATAGCCAGTATCCCAGCCAAAATTCTAACAAGCACCTCCTCGATAGAGTTCTAGAGCATTACCATTAGCCCAACCTGTACGATCTTGCATTATTGTATGCATTGTAACATAATCAATTCAGATTTGAACTGAATTATTTCTAGTTTTAGTTCTGACTTTAATTATAGATTTTTTTGTATTGAAACCAGTTCTTATCTTTTTACTTTGCACCCCACATGTTTTAGATGTCTTCGAAGTTTTTTCACTGTGTTGCTCAGTTTGTCATCAATGTAAAACTTTGCACAATTTGTAGCATTGCCATATTGTACAGCCATTGTCATGGGATTGAAAGGTTTCAAATAATTAATGTCACTTGATTTAAACTCAATTAACACTTAACATAATGTGTTAACCTGGCACTGGTGAGGAGGGAAAATGTAACAAAAGTGGTAAGGTGGGGTCCCACAGACCCCAGACATTCTGCCAACTACATCAACCCTGCCTTTGGCTTGGTTGTAAAACTAAATTATTTCCAGATTAATGTTCTCTCATCTACATTTTCATCATAATGCAATGTGGAAATCGTGATTTTTTTGCACAAATGAAGCTATGGTGATATTGGGTTGAAAACCAAAAATGATAGTCATTGGGCTTCTTTGCTTGGTATTTATGAAGTCAGGTGACAGTTCTCCTATATTTTATTGATTGTTCCCACCATAGTTAGCTTATGATCTTCTAACAAGGATTTAGCAAATGGGTAACTTGTGAACCAATTATCTAAAGTCACATTGTGCCCTGATCCAGATATAGGTGCAGTCAACCTTGTAACAACTTCAGAAGGTGTGATTTAAACTTTGTGTGAGCCTTCAGATTGTGCACCAACATAAACTACCAATTTAGAAGTATAAAAGGACTTGGCATCAACCAAAGCAAATACATTCAGGCCATACTTTGCCAGTTTTCATCGAATGTACTGCCGGAAACTGCAATGTCCACGAAACGCTTCTAACTTTTCACCAATCGTTACATTTTCTCCTAAAGAATAAACAGGCTCACATACTTTGTTGAACATATAAACGATTTCTCTAATTGGAGCCAATTTGTTGTAAGATCTTCATTCAGTTTTTATTTTTGGCATAATTCACTTGCTTTCTTTCTATTTCATAATTCATATTCTTCAAAATTAGGTCTATCATGTCATCAGGAAAAAATATCTCCCAGTAATCTAAAACTGAGTTTACATTTTTTGCATTACCCAGAACACCAGGGGCTTCGCTAACTATGTTATGTGATTGTGTTCTTATTCAAGATCCCAACTTGTTTTTACTGCATCTTATTTGCTTATCCATTGCTAAGTAAAAGGCTCCCTTTGTGGACTCTTCCTCACAGTCTTGTTCTGTATCAGACTCATGGTTAGTGACTAGTTCTAAATCAATTTCACTATCATCTCTGCTAAATGGCTCCTTGTCTGTCAAAGCGTCATCTATAAGGTGATGTAACCTCTGTTCTTCCTGCTCGTAACTCATCTGGTAAATAACTTATTCTCAAATACCCTCCAAATATTTACAAAAACATATTTGCTTATATTTGGGATGTAAAACTGTATGACACAGCAGTAACGATAATATTGTGACATGTCTAACTGTTACTGGGCAACAGGAGGTGGAACAAGTTACCACGAAGACAGACCCTTCATAAACGGTCAGTTGCCAAGTTATGGAATAGTGGAAATGAGGTTATGCAATAATAAGGAAAGCGGTGTTTCTCAGTGCCATGCCGAGTAGAGCCAAAGTGAGTCAAACCGGGCCGAAGCGAGCTGGTTGCTACACAGCAACAAACAACTCTCGGCAGCGTTCCTCAGCAATGCCTGTAAACTTGGCGTTTACGCAACAGTGAAGCGAGGTGGGTTTTCCACTGGCTGACTGAGGGTTTAAAAGGGAGACTGGAATGCGTAAGGAGTTGAGTTGAATTGTAGGAGCCACTGAAGCCAGTTAGTATTCAGGATATCCAGTATAAATTGAAGTCCAGCAGCTATGAGTTGAGTTGTATCGAGTGTATGGAAGTGACTACAGCAGGATAAGTAATTGTGATTCTGCAGATGGCAGTAGTTGTGAAATTGTAAATTGTATAAGTGTAAGAGTGAATGTGGAATAAATTTGCTAGATCCAAAATGGCGTGAAGTTATTTGTTGCGTTACATACCCAACACGTGACAATTTGGTGCCAGAATTATTTACGAACTTAAACACGCCTTAATTTAGGACGAACCATTGAAACAAATTATACTGCCACATGATGTAGATGGAAAAATTGTTCCAATGCTGACTGGCGAAAATGGACGCCGACAAGGAAGAACTGAAGGCCGACAGAAAAACCGACAAGGAAGAAATGGAGGCCAATAGGAAGACTGACAGAGAGGAAATGCTGGGAAGAATGGATGCCAACAAGAAATCCTACCAAGAAAAAGCAGAGCTTGACAGAAAAACTGGCCAGGAACAGAAGCAAGAGAATCTAAAGAGGATAATTGAAGAAATGATGCTGATTACCCGAAAAGAGACGATGGCCTACCAAGAGATGGAGGCATGTCTAGGAGAAGAAGAGCCAACCTCAGTGGACAGGAAACCTGAGGCGCCAGAACAACGAGGGGTTCCCATAGAAGACGCCGAAGTAATGCCGGTTGGAGAACCAAAGAAGAAAAGGCGTAGGGACCGAAAACTGGCCGCGGAGCTCCGCCACCAGGAACTGAAGGATATGACACTAAAAAATGTGGACCCCACAAGAAATTGGCCATCGCCCCCAGAGGGACAACACACCGTGCGAAAGTGGCAAGGCAGAAGGAAAACATCGTTGGGAGAAACTGCACCAGGCTCATGGTTGATTGAGCAACCCAGAGAGTAGGGCCACTTAGGAAGAATTTACGGACGCACCATGAAGGAAAAAGAGGAGCAAAAGACCGAGGCGGCAAGCGGCTGCTGTATGTACATGAGAAAGAAGAGGAAAACCGTGAACTACGTTGAAGGGTGTGGATCAGAACAGCGATCACACCTGGGAAGTGGAGAAGTGAGCAAGAAGACTGTCAATGAGATTTTCAGAGGTAAGATCGTGAAACAAATAGTTGGTACTTCCAACTTGTTACGAAAAATAAGAAAATGGACATTGTGGAGGGGTTGACCCCTCCAAAACGAAAAAAGAGACTTCAAGCAGAGGAGGAGCCAGTAACGTAGAAGTACCGGCCTCCCCAGTGAGAGTGAATGTGCAATGGATGGATGTGTGGGACGATTGTGATACAACTGGATCTCCTGGCATGTTAGCAGGAAACCACTTGAGATGAGGTGGTCTTAGGGAGAGAGCGGATGTAGCAGTTGGAAAATGGATAACTGGAAGAAGAGAAACACCGAGCCAGATAAAAAGAAAATGTTGCAAGCATAGCCTCTGAAGGAAAGGACTGGTGATGCTTGTTAGGCTATTTGGGATGAACAGCCTTAAGAAGGGAGCAGTGTGACATGTCTAACCGTTGCTGGGCAACGGGAGGTGGAATGAGTTACCATGAAGACTGACCCTTGATAAACTGTCAGTTGCCAAGTTACGCAACAGTAAGGAAAGCAATGTTTCTCAGTGCCGTGCCGAGTAGAGCCGAAGTGAGCCAAGCCAGGCCAAAGCGAGCTGGTTGCTATACAGCAATAAACAACTCTCAGCAGCATTCCCCAGCAGCGCCTGTAAACACATTTACCCAACAGTGAAGTGAGGTGGGTTTTCCGCTGTCCGACTGAGGGCTTATAAGGAAGACTGGAACGTATTATGAGTTAAGTTGAATTGTAGAAGCCGCCAAAGTCAGTTAGTATTCTGGGTATCCAGTATGAATTGAAGTCCAGCAGCTACGAGTTGAGTTGTATCGAGTGCATGAAAGTGACTACAGCAGGATAAGTAATTGTGATACTGCAGATGGCAGTAGTTGTGAAATTGTAAATTGCATAAGTGTAAGAGCGAATGTGGAATAAATTCGCTAGATCCAAAATGGTGTGAAGTTATTTGTCACGTTACATACCCAACACATGACAATATTTTAATAGAATATACATGAAAAGAACCTAAGTTTCGGAAGTAAATATAGTCACACTTTTGGTAAGTTGGGGTCTGGTGGACCCCAGTACATTTTAAGTGTCTGCACACTAAACCTGCTTGCATGCAAGAGCATGTCATATATGGCATCTAGTAGCAGCAATTCTGGTTACTCTTCCAGAGGACCATACATTAGCAATAAATCAAATAAAAATTCAGTAGGTAGGGGAAGTCTGTATAATTTGGACCACTTAATTTTGCATGCATATAAACCCCCCAAATAGCATGATAAGCAGAAATCTTTATTTATTGACAAGTGGTGTATAATATGCAGGGGTTGGACAAAATAATGGAAACACTACAGGCACTGCACACATTTTGTTATTATTATGGTGCTGGACCAACTTTTGCCTTCATTACAGCTGCAGTGAATTAAGGTTGCAAATGACTGCAGTAAACATACATGAATTTGGTTCTAGACTTTCTGTCACAGAAAGTGACAGAATGTACAGTTAATTGGCCATAAATGATGCTCTGAAAAGTGAATAAAATGGATAAAATAATAGGCTAAAATGGACTGAAAAATAGGCAGTATCGCTTCATGATAAATATCAGCCACAACCCACTTATTCGAGTCCACATGCCTCACAGAACTAATAGTCTCCATCAGTCTCTCTTTTATGACCAAATTTGCACCCTTCACACTGAATCCAGATTTCATCCTAAGTTTGCCCACAAAGGAGGCAGTAAGTCTCCTCAGCATCTGATGACTTTTGCTTCTTCTGTGCCACACTTTTGTTTTTGCATACAATGCTTCCTTTTGGTTTAGTTTGTGAAATACCAGCTCTCTTAGGCCTATCCAGAGATTCAGCGTGTGGTGTCCTAATTAATACCACTAGAAACACTGTGTTTCCTTCTTGACTTTGGCCTCGGATACTCAATAGAGTTTGAAGATAGTGGACTAATCTTTCCCACAGGAATGTATCCATTACAGCCTGGAGTTTGTTCTGGATTTGCTAACTTACCTGCATGAGCAGAATTCAGACTCAAATTTTCAATCCTGTCTGAAGTTGGTTTCTCTAGTTGTACTGTATCAGGTAGATCGGTGAAAATGGAAGGAGCAAAATCATCATCCGTAAACACAAAGTGATATACAGGCCACAATCCACTATTCCTGAACCCATTCATAGACATTTCCTTGGCTGCATTCCTTGGAAACGCCATGCCTACTAGCAAAGCAATATGTTCTGTCAATAGTCACTGCCCAGGTTTGAACCCAGCTTTATTGAAATTGCTGAAGCCATGTATATACTCCATGTCTTGAAAAACGTGACGTCTAGATGCTGCATTCAATGTGTGCTGTGGGAATGCAGTGACAGCATGAAAACCCCATGTTTACAAAGAATTCCAATAACAGCCAGACTTGGGGTGTGGCTGCTGTGTCCATCTAAAATTAGTAGCATATTTTATTGTGACATTGGCTTCACAGCTGAGATGAAATGACACTTCAGTAGCCATCCAGCTTTTGTCTTGACAGTGGAATAAATGGCTGGGATTGCTCCATATGAAAGGTTGTTCTTCATCCTTTTCATAGGATAAATCAGCACTGGAGGAACACAGAAACCACTCACACTTACTGCATACACACTACTTACATTCTGTCCTTGTTCACACTATGAGATGACTCCAATCTGATGCTTGCTTTTTTGTATTATGATTTGCCCCAAATGCTGCACTACTGTGAGCGAGGTTTCGTCCATTCTGAAAGTTCTCGAATTTATAAGTTTATTTTCATCAAAAATATTCTCCAACACATCAACAATCGTATGCACTAGGACCTTTGAACACACAAACTCTAGCCAGTGTTGTTAGTTATGCCTGCTGCAAACTCAGTTTGCAATGACACTTCATCAAGTCTGTGAACTACACTTATCTGGCTAACCTGGTGTTTTGGGAACTTTCTAGAGTCAAGCTGCTTCATTATCACTGACCCCTCTTTCACTGATCTTTGTACATCCTCCTATTTTAATTATATATAGACACATTTTGATCTCCTTGTCATCTGGAAAGTGACATCACTCGTAATACTCCATGTAAGTCAGACCACTAGACCAAATTACACGCTCACCTGTGGTCCAAATTACAGAACTAAGTACAAAGGCAGGCATGTTTAACTGCCATAAGAGGAATTTAAAATGCACACACAAGGTTTTCACATGACTTATCCTGATATATTTTAGATACTCTGGCGTGATTTTCACTCAGCACTTATGTAAAATACTATTCAGAACACAGTGTCTTATAAGAGGGTAAAATTATAAAGAAAAGTAGAAATAAGGTTTTGTCTTTCTTTCAGTCAGAACAGTATTCACCAGAATAAAGACAATTTGAGGGAAAATGTGTCCTTCACTGTCACTGCTAACACCGTCTGAAGTGCTCTTTTATCTTTTGTGGTATTTCTGAAATGTGACAGGTCCAAATTAAAAGCTTTTCATCAGTCCATCATACACGTTACTTTCATTTCAATCTCTGTAGGTCATATCTGATGAATCTACTCTGACTTGCTTTTTCAGAGCATTGTAGTTATAAGAGTCTACTTCGGCTTTGAATTTCCATATTCTTCCATCTCACAGTTGGTCCATCCTTCAGATATTTTAAATCCTTTAGATCTTCCTGTGCCCAGAGTCACTATTTTCACATTTACATTTACATTTATTTTCACTTCATGGATCCAGTCATCTCCCCGTCAGCCTGGATATAAAACATGTCACATATTTCAAATTCATGATGACTACACATCATTCATCCTTTGTCCAATAAAATATATAATCAGGCCTCTCACAGATAGCTCAAGTTGTCAGGACAACACACATGGGTCATGGAAAAATCACTGTCAAATTCACGCCTTGTCATTACACACACTCTGGTAAGCTGTATCGTTAAAACAGTTACATTATAAAATATTAAAATTCATAATTGACACAAGTAATGGGATTGGTCGAGAAGTAAACACAGAGAAAACTAAAGTATATGTTACTGTCTCATCACCAAAATGGAGGGCAAAATCATTACATAAAGATAGGAAACAGATGTTTCGAAAATGTGGCACAGTTCAGATATTTGGGAACAATGTTAACAGATCGAAACCTGATTCAGGAGGAAATTAAGAGGCAATTGAACTCAGGTAATGCTTGCTACCATTCAGTCCAGAACCTTTTGTCTTCTCGTCTGTTGTCCAAAAACATAAACATTAGAATATAAAAAACTATAATTTTGCCTGTGGTTCTGTATGGGTGTGAAACTAGGTCTCTGACATTAAGGGAGGAACATAGACTGAGGGTGTTTGAGAACAGGGTGTTGAGGAGAATATTTGGACCGAAGAGAGATGAAGTGACAGGAGGTTGGAGAAAACTGCATAACGAGGAGCTTCATAACTTGTACTCTTCTCCAAGTATAATTAGAATGATCAAGTCAAGGAGGATGAGGTGGGAAGGTCATGCAGCATGAATGGGGGAGACGAGGAATGCATATAGGATACTGGTGGGAGAGCCAGAAGGAAAGAGACCGCAGTGAAGACCAAGGCGTAGGTGGGTGGCCAATATTAGAATGGATCTTAAGAGAGACAGGATGGGTTGGTATGGATTGGATAGATCTGGCTCAGGATAGGGACCAGTGGAGGGTTCTTGTGAACAGTGTGATGAACCTTCGGGTTCCATAAAATGCTGGGAAATTCTTGAGTAGCTGCAGAATTGTCTGCTCTTCCAGAAGGGCTCAGCTCCATGAGTAAGTAATAACAAAAACAGACATCATACATACCACTACACTTACAACAAGCAAGTCTCAACAATATATAATTCACGCATACAGACCATTTATTAACTCTTAACTTTTGAACCCCTTGCATGCTCGACAAATTCATCAATAGAGTAAAATACGTTACTTTGCAAATAATTTTGTAAAACAAACCTAAATTGCTTTTTATAATTTTTTAAAACTGTTATATTTGATGGCAGAATGTTAAATAGCTTGACGCCTGAATAATACACCCCTCTCTGATAGGATGATAAATGTGTTGAAGGTATGTGAAGGTGGTCATTGCTCTGGTACCAATCACATATACAGTATTATTGGTTTGAAACTTATCCAAATTATCAACAGCAAATATCATCAATGAGAGCAAATATACACATGGGATTGGCAGTATGTCAAGCTTTTTAAATAGATCTCTACATGTACAAGTTGGGCCCACTCCCATCATTATTCTTGCTATTTTCTTTTGTATAACAAAGACCTTATGACTGTCTGATATATTTCCCAATATATTATTCCATATTTCACCAATGAATGATAATATGCATAACATACAACTTTAAGACTATTTATATTTAATATATAGTATAGTTTACACATTAGAAAACAAACTGTGCTCAACTTGTGAAGCAAAAATCTATATGTCCCTTACAAGTCAGATATAATGCATGTTCCCTATAAATTTTGTGTTTGCAATAATGTCCATCATGATGATACCATCATGTCTTATATTACTGATGTTAAGTCATAAGAATTTATGGAATCAGTGGCAACAAGGAAATTTACTTTAATTGCTTCTGTTTGAATCAACGTTAAATTATTTAGACATACTGTTGAAACTAGAAAGCTCTTTCAGTGAAAATGATGGACACTGTACTAATGGAATGACCATCTTATTTTGCATCAAACTTTTCTGTCTTTCACTCTTTCATTGATTTACTATTTGAAAAAAAATTACTTGCTCATGACAATTTGTATTATTTGAGTACTCCTTAATGATGTTATAAAGAACACAATATCATCCAAATCCAACAGGTAATATTATAAAATGTTGTACTGCTAAGGCTAGTAATAATGAAACTACAATACATATTCACCACTTCATAATATTTAATTAATTACAGTCATAATACTGTGAGTTAGAAACATTGTTAATTTGTGATTTTAATTGAGAATGAACAGATCAACCAACAAAAAATAAACAGAATTATGAATGACATGCACTCATGGTTCACTGTAAGTAATCTTATAACAAATGCTGAGAAAATAACCATAATGTCTTTCCTTACTTGGAAGGGGGACTAGTAAAACCGAAAGGCAAATGTGACAATATAGCTTTTGCATATAAATGAGAGAAAAAATAAATAGGCGTATACAGTATATTAGTAAAAATATGAAATGAACTGCATTGTTCTTCTATAAATTGTATGTGTAGTCTCATATTAATTAGTAGAGGATGATTAAGTAATTTGGGTCTATGAATTGTATTTTTATTATGTTGCAGTATTGAGTGCGATTGAAACTAGTTGATTTCTTTAATTTCTGCAAGTTTTGGATCCTGTATCATAATGATATGTCCTACATGATCAATATGGCTGAGAGAAATGAACAAAAACTAAACTAAAACTACTGCATTAAACTAACATACAATTCTTTTTTTATTGCTAGTGGGTTGGGACTAAGTTCCTTGTACTGCGTCCACTTCTGGTCATAAGAATTTAAGAAGACACTGTAATAATCAGACTACTCTTGTAGATCACTCAGCCTTCTTGAATGATTGTTAACAAACAGTATTTTGTAAGCATGATTATAATAATTTAAAAATCACTTGCCTTAGAAGTAAAAACCAATAAATTGGAATGTTATAAAATTGAACCAGAACTACATTCCAGACAGCTGAGGCACAAATTGAGCCCTGTATTGACAACATAAACATTATTTAATAGCTTTTATATTTCATTTACATCAAGTGGTCGGTTTAGCCACATTTCTTTGTTAACAGTGTTTTCAGCCCAAAAATTCATCCTCACAATGTAAGGACATTGTCCACTACCTTGAGTTACAATTACAGTACTTCAGAAACTAGTTTGTCTCCACCGTCAGCTAAGAATTAAGAGGGGGAGGAAGCATATACTCAGTCAAGCCTGTTAAATGAAGCTATTCCTTATTAACTCTCAGTTTCCCAGTAACTAGGAATAGCCTTTTTTACTAGGACTGGCTGAGTAGGTGTTTCCTCATCCTCACTGCTGTTTATCTCTAGACAAAGACAAAAGCAGCCTCTGAACCACAGTAGATATAATTTATGCTGCAGCTTATGGACAGTGTCCAGGGAACATCCTTATGGTATAATACAGAGTCTTCCTCGGAGGGCCAAATCACCCGACTCTCTTATCATCTACCTGTTAGCCAGAACCTCGGCTAGAGGTCAGGTTTGCTGCTTACATGCCACACACTGTACAATAAATTGTATATAACAATTCACCATCACAGTAGATGCTGACATCAGTTATTTTCTGCTCTTAAACGAACACCAGATCTATTGAAAAAGATTGACACAAGTTTGAGTTCACTGACCTCTGTGTGTGGGGATTACTCGAATGCACTTATCTTTTAAGTCTCCCCGTTAATAAAAAATCACATGGATTTAAAATCTGCAGACCCTGTATGCCACAGTCTGTGACTTATCAGGTTGTCTCCAAATAACATGCTGAAGACACTGATGGAATTGTCAGTGTGTGTTTAGCATAAAATAGCCATATATCCTTCCTTCTTTCTGTAATGTTCTAAAAGAGATGGCTGGAGAATTTCATGACTTACTATGCTGATTTAAAAAATATGAGTCCTACTGATCATGTGACTGTAGTGGAACATCACACTCCATTCTTCTAATCATGAAGTGGAACTTCAGACTTCTGTCTCAGACTAATACTGCTCTGGTACCTAGTATTCTGAGCACTAATATATCCATTCTGACAGACCCATCGTATATCAACAAAAAGTGCAAGATTTGGATCAAAAACACTAACATGTACTGCCCATAAGAACCGTTTAAAAACATGATTCTACTCTCATAATAGCTTTCTTTAGTTACTTGAATCTGTCTAATTTTTATGGAATAAATCACTCTCTTAAGTCATGAATTTGCAAGTGAATGTTATGATCGGGCTTCAGTTTCATCACCCCTTTTGCTTGGTTAGCACAGTATTCTTCCCTATGCATTTTTTGCCTAAGAAAGATCAAGTTGAACATGCTTCCTTCACCAGTTTGAGAGTTGCTGAGATAGTGAGAACTTGAACACCAGGGTACATGATTTATATGATTTATTTTTCACGTTAGTATCATTCAGAAAATTCCACTGTTTAAGGGAGTATTTCACCATGTCAATTTTGTTCTGTAAATGTGAACACACGACATGTTTCTGAATGTCTTGTAAGAAAAGGAACGCCAAGAGAACTGATGCATATTATACTGAATCATATGCGAGGAGAGCAGACCATACAAAATCAGCAATAACTGCATAGTAATAGAGCTAACAGGTTACATGCTTGTATGTTTATTGCTAGATCATGTTCACCTACAACTTGCATGTTCCTCTCAAAGTTAAGGCAGCTGGATTCTGCCATTCAAGAAAGACTCTGTACCAGACCACTGTAACAAACTTTTATTCATCTTCAGGTGTGCAATAGTATTCCGTAAAATAACTTGAAGTTCTGACAATGGTATGGTATCAACACTTCCCCAAGGAAGGATATTTGAATTGTAACTGCATCACAGAGAAATTGTAAATAAATGCATTAAGTTGTGATCATGCGTGTCATTTTATGAGAATAAAACATAAAATCTGTGAAGCCACTGCCAGAATGCAGTTTACACAATAGTAACTTTCAGATTTTTCAGTAAAGGTATCAAGTTCAGTTCAGTTTAGTTTAAATAAAGTACAGTAGACTCTTGATATAAAGTGGGTGTTGGGGGGACAGCTTAAGTACCTGCATTATAAACTATCCATGTTATAAGTGAAACTGACATTCATCTAATCTTTGAATCCCAGAGATTATGAATACAGTATTTAAGCAGTGAATAAAATGCATGCATATAGTTTAAATTACATGCCAGACCATGATCAAGAATGGATGATTTAATTTTCTTGTTTGAACAAAATAATCATAATGCTAGAGAATCCAGAAAGATATAGCCTACTCAGACTGGACTTTCTGTACCTGCACACTATAGCAAGGAATGCTGCAACACAGGCTTATACTGTCACTAAAATATCTCACAGAAATTTGTACAACATGACTGTTATGTAATCATACTGGAAGACCTTATCAAAGCTATGGTATATCCGAATCTGCAATGTAATGAGGCATAGAATAACGCAATGCAGTATATTGAGATGTGGTATAATGAGGGCCAACTGTAATAATGATTATTTTTTATGTAGAATTTGAGGTAAAAAAGACACATATATTGGCTATTTTCACAGAATTTGACACTGATAATGTGAAAATTAAATAAAATTAGTAATATGGAAATATTTGTTATGCTTCACAAGGAGAAGTTAATAATGTATACTTAGAACATTAATTATTTGCAGTTAATGTTATATAATTGGATATGTTAATTATTCTGTATAAGTTTTTGATCTGTAGACTCCTAGTTTTAACAAATGAAACCGAAGATCTGAAGAAAATTTAAAAAAGAACAGTTATACACTTTAAATTGTGTCATTTTTTAGGTACTAGGAGATAAACATGGTAATGCTGTATACTTAAATGAGAGGGAATGTAGCATCCAGAGGCGAAATCAAAAAGTAATTGAGGAAGCACCAAGGTAACTAAATTTCTTTTACTCCCCACATTTAATTTTGGTATTAGTACATACAGGAATGGCAACTTATGGACAAACACTAATTTACCTCTTTGCCAATTACTTTAATATCACTGTGAGACAAAAACAAGAGTAACAATTTAGTACTGGTTGCCTTCCGCCATAAAGTGATCTAATATGACATGACATTGTAACACAACAACATTAAATGCCCTTGCTGACCTAACATTCTAAAACATCAAAGCACTTCAATTTAATGTTCTGATCGCATCATGGTGAGTGAATGTAAGTGGTGCAGCAAGTAGTTAACGATGTATCATAATTTCATCCTGCTTCTGTATTCAATAAGAGAGGGAAATTGATGCAACAAATGTCATTTATTGCATTTCATTTCAGAGTTAGTGTCCATTTTTGTGATTAAGATGTATGTTCAATAAGTTCTGAAATTCCTTTGTTTAATATGCAGATTTTTTATGAGTAGTCATTTTAAAAGATACTTTATTCCATAATTCATGCACTCATATAACCACAAAAATAACAGCTAAATAAGTAAGTGAGAGTAAGGGTCAAATACAGTATATAATGAATAAGCAAGATTTATCTGAAAAAACTAACAGTCCAAATTAAAACAAAGAAAACTGGTTTTGACACTAGTATTCTCGCCAAAGCACTTAGATTGAATTTGTAAATGCAGCATCATTTATCATTAAGCCAAATTTCATATACTTGAGACTGGATCATGCAGTCCATGTCAGGTGGTTCCCTTTTCACCACGGCGTGGAGCATCCTCAGTTTGCAGATGGAGGAGACAGCCTCCATATGTGGAGGGTAGATGCGAATATATTGAATAAGAAGTCGCGGAGAACCGACAAGGGGTGGTCCTCCAGCTTGGGGCAATAACTCTTCACAGTAAAAAAAATAAGCTTGTTGCGAAAGAAGCCTCAGACCTGGACACATTCCTTGGATAAATGACCTAAGTGAAAGAAAATGGATGTGATATTTGGTACCTGGAATGTTACATGTAGAAGTATGTACAGAGCTGGTTCACTCAAGGCAGTGGCGGAAGAAATATCAAAATATAAGTTAGATTTAGTGGGAATACAGGAGGTCAGATGGGATGGAGGTGGCATCGAACCCACAGGTGAATATACATTTTTCTATGGAAATGGGAATGAGAATCATGAATTAGGTACAGGTTTCTTTGCACATAAGAGAATCATATCAGCAGTTAAGTGGGTTGAGTTTGTTAGTGATAGGATGTCATTCATAATACGAAGAGGTTACTGATGTGATATCATTGTTCTGAATGTTCCTGCCCCAACATATGATAAAATTGATGATCTGGAGGACAGGTTCTATGAAGAACTAGAAAATATCTTCAATAAATTCCCTGAATACCATATGAAAATGTTGTTAGGAGATTTCAATTCCAAAGTAGGTAGGGAAGACTTTTTCAAACAAACAACTGGGAATGAGAGTTTACACGAAATTAGTCATGTTAATGGAGTTAGAGTAGTAAACTTTGCCACGTTCAAAAATCTTACTGTCAAAAGTACAGTATTCCCACATTGGAACATTCATGAATTTACTTGCATGTCTCCTGATGGAAAGACTCACAACCAAATTGACAATATTCTGATAGATAGTGAACGACATTGATGTTTACTTGATGTCTGATCATTCAGGACAGCAAATTGTGATATTGACCACTGTCTAGTGGTGGCAATAGTTAGGGAGAGACTGGCAGTGAGCAAACAAACAACACACAGGGTTCATATGCAGAGGTTCAATCTCAAGAAATGAAACAATGAAGAGGGTAAAGAGCAGTATGGTGTTGAAACATCAAATAGGTTCACAGCTTTTGAAAACATAGACATTGAGGAGAATATTAATAGAGTCTGGAGAAACTATCAGAGAGATCATCAAAATTTCAGCCAAAGAGCGTCTAGGTTATTATAAATTGAAGAAACATAAGCCACGGTTTGATGAAGGTTGCTGAAATTAAATGGGATGTATCAGCTATTGGCCTATGCTGATGGTGTGCACTTACTGGGTGATAATGTAGATACCATAAAGAAAAGCACACAAAATTTAATTGACACTAGTGAGGAGGTTCATCTAGAAGTAAACACAGAGAAAACTAAGTATATGTTGCTGTTTCATCACCAAAATGCAGGGAAAAATCATGACATAAAGATAGATGACTGGTATTTTGAAAATGTGGCACAGTTCAGATACTTTGAAACTATTATAACAAATCAAAACCTGATTCAGGAGGAAATTAAGAGGAGATTGATTTTGGGTAATGCTTGCTACCATTCAGTCTAGAAACTTTTGTCTTCTAGCCTGCTGTCTAAAAACATAAAAATTAGAATTTACAAAACTATATTTTGTCTGTGGCTCTGTATGGGTGCGAAATTTTGTCTCTGACATTAAGGGAGGAACACATAATGAGGGTGTTTGAGAACAGGATGTTGAGGAGAATATTTGAACTGAAGAGAGATGAAGTGACATGAGGTTGGAGAAAACTGCATTATGAGGAGCTTCGTAACTCATACTTTTCTCCAAGTATTATTACAATGATCACACCAAGGAGGATGAGATGGGCAGGGCATATAGCACGAATGGGGAAGAAGAGGAATGCATACAGGATATTGGCGAGAAAGCCAGAAGGAAAGAGACCACTAGGAAGACCAAGACATACGGGGGTGAACAATATTAGAATGGATCTTAGGGAGATAGGATGGGATGATATGGATTAGATTGATCTGACTCAGTGTAGGGAGCAGTGGAGGGCAGTTGTGAACATGGTAATGAACCTTTGGATTCCATAAAATGCTGGGAAGTTCATGAGTAGCTGCATAATTGACAGCTTCTCAAGAAGGGCTGAGCTCCATGAGTGAGTGATGGATCATTAATTACCACACATTTTCCAGGAGTATAAATGTTTGTTTCATGAGCATATGCACCCTATCCAAATAATTTGTCACCAATTTTGCATACCTTGCAGTCTTGGCACCATATTGCATAGAGACGAATGTTATGTATCTTTGTTTAATTAAATATAAATTACATTCAAATTATTCAAATAGAATTTGTAGATTTCAATGACATCGGTATTTTATTTCATATGCCACTTGTTTTGTGTGATGAACAATTTTTTAAAAAATTTATCAAATTTCATAACCGACCAGGACCTCTTGCCAACTTCTTACTGTGTATTGGGTTCAGATCCCTGTACATTCTTTCAGCAAGTCAGATTACATGGCTGCTTGTTTCTGTTAACTTGCAGGTGTTCATTCTGAAGTCACAGGAGTTTGGTTCAAAAATAATCAGAAGCATAGCTCACAGGGTCCTTTCACTACAATGTTAAAAAAATTCTGTATGTTCTCATACTACAAAGAATGCACCCTTCAGAAGGTTGCACCTGTGAGTTTTACAATAGATTAAGACATATGTGTCCCTTGCCAGTTAAACTTCTAAATGATGATTTTGGACAAGGGGCATGTAGAGAAGTGCATTGTGGCATTGTAAACTGAACATTATAGAAAATTAGTAATAAAAGATTCAAATGCAATAAAGCATTTGAATTTGCAGGTTATTTTGGTAATCTGCCATCACAAAAAAAAATGTAAATTAATCTGGTATACATAAGAGACAGTAAAGAGCATATCTCTTGTGAGCTACTGATAATTCTGTTACTTTGCCTCCCAGCTCACTTGACATCACTACTCAACCCAGTCACCATTTACAAATTATGCCACTCACCTGTTGTTATCTTTTAGTTCATAAATGCACCTTGAGGTAAAGGGACACTCCCATTGTCAATCAAGTTTGGCAAAAGCTATAACCAGACCTACCTCTTGGTCTGCAGTTGGTCAGTTAAAATCAGGCTGAAATCATGTTTCATAATTTCAGTGTTTTTCTAAATGAAGGTACAAGGAAAGCAATGGGAGAACAAGCAGTATCCCTGTGCAAACGTCTTGGTTACTATTCAGCTGGTACAGTTGAATTTTTAGTGGACTCTGAGCAAAAATTTTACTTTTTGGAAATGAACACAAGATTGCAAGTTGAACATCCTGTTACAGAGTACATTACAGGAGTTGACTTAGTTCATCAGATGATTCGTATAGCAAAAGGTAAGTATTGCTTTAAAGTCTTAGATTAACATTTTCAGGTTTAAAGTATTAGTTATATTTCAGACTTGTATTTGGGATGTATCCAATTTTAATCTTCGCTAGGTTACTGGCTCTCTTAGCTGAGGTTTTATTTTTTCTTTATGGTTTTCTTCAATTTCTCCACACAAAGGTGAGGACAGGACCTTGGAATAGGCCATGATTGACTTCTCCCACATCTTTACATATTGCCCATTAATTGTTATCTCATTTAAGAATGTAGTCACCATATGAAAATTTGTAAAGCTAAAGAGAAGCCTTCATTACTCAAGGTGAAATGAAACAAGCAATGTCATACAAACCTACAGACCTGCCTTGAATTTGCCATGCCTAGTCCAGAAAATGCATAATTTATTGTTGTATAATCAGTAGCTGACTGTGAATTTAATTAAAGACACAACTGAAATACAAAAGGCTTCACCTCAAGTTTTTCGTGTACAAAGAAAATATAGTATGCAAGAAATGTGTTTGTCTAGTAAAATATTATGAAATTTAAGATAGTGAATTGAATGTAATCTATGCTGTAATTATATTAATCATATATTTTCTTCTTTAACAGGTCATCCTCTGCTGTTGACACAAAAGGATATTCCAATAAAAGGCTGGGCAATAGAAAGTAGAGTGTATTCAGAAGATCCTTATAAAAATTTTGGTCTTCCATCTATTGGCAGATTATACAAATACATTGAACCACTACATGTACCAAATGTAAGAACATTTTACATTGAACCTGTATTTTTTATATCTAATTCGAGTTAGCTTTTTGTGACCTACACATCTAACTATAAAATGTTCATATCTGGCTATGTTTGTTGGTAATTTCTGACAGATTGCCAGTATACTAGAACTGGCCTTTGAAGAGTCTATAGGCAAAGAAAGAAAAAAACATAATATGTTACATGTTCAGTTGTTACTTCAGCAAGTTTCCTTCTAAAGTTAATTGATTGTCTTCGGGCATAATGATCCCATAGTAAACAAACACCCTCTTTCTTGTACCACTGACTGAAAAAAATTAAATCTTAATGAAAATTTAGATGTTATTTCTTATGGTAGCTGAGATCTTTGGGGGCTAAGTCTTATATTTTCATGACTATAATAGATTTATTTGAATTATTACAGTCAGTTCTTCACTGTCTTGATTATGGTGGAAGAAAAACATGAAAAATGCCAAGACTACACAGATGACATGAAGTCATGAAAAACATCCAGCCACACTGAAGCATGCATAGCTTGGTGAATAGAATTTGGAAATGCTCATTCAGATCCATGCCTTTTCTATCTCCATACATGAGGTTTTTCCTAATTTCCCTAAATTTCTACAGGGAAATTTTGGTATGATTCTTCTGGCTCCTTTCAAGCGCTTCTATAGTAGTATTCTGAGAGCACTGGACATGCAGATTTAATGGATTTTAGAACTGAACACATATTGTTACTTAACATGACTTCAGTGAGTGTCATTTGTTCACATTTGATACATTAAATGCCACTTACCATGAATGTACTTCTAATGGCATGAACAGTATTGATTTGTTTCCACTTTTCCACTCTTGTTATCTTATAAATGTAATGTTCACTTCTGTACATTGGCAGTCACACGCCCAGTACAGTGTCAGATATGCAAAACTATGTAATATGTAAAAATAAAAAAGGGTGCATATTACACTGCAGAATTTAATGATATTTAAATCATAGCACACCCAAGGAGAATACAGAAAAGCTTTCACTTTTTTTTTCCCTTCATTTCTGCTATATTGTGTATTTTACTTGGCTTTCTGAGGGGTCAGTGTACTTTGGAGTCACATTGATCTGTGAACCCAGATAATGGATAGTTTACTGCACTGTTATTGAACAAACAGTATTGGTATGCTGGAACTTGGGGAAATGCAAATGGGAGTAGGGATTTAAAATTGTATTTCTTGTAGAGGGCTAACTGTGTTAGCAGAAAAAAGGTATATACAATTCACTGTCAGCTGTTTACACTAATATTTTATGTTCGCTTACATTTTCAGGTACGGTGTGATAGTGGTATAGATGAAGGTAGTGAAATAAGTATCTACTATGACCCAATGATATGCAAACTTGTATGCTATGGAAACACAAGGAATGATGCAATTAATACAAGTCTTGAGGCACTTGATTCATATGTCATAAGAGGTAACAGTATTTAAATTGTGAATTTTGTTTAAAATTTAGAGACCATACATTGCACTTCTCTAACAGTCCAGATGGCTAAGCATTACAATGTCATGGTGCTAAAATATTCCCTTATTTTTAGCTAATCTACAGCAGTGATGGAACTGGGATTCCCTCTACTGTCCTATGGACTTCAGTTATGTTGCCCTACTGTGTATTCATACCCTTTTACATTAGGAGAGTCATCACTAGCTGAAAGGATCAAGTTTCAATCACATGATCATCCAGTTAACACTTGTTCAAAGTTGTTGTCAGTTATGTGATAGTGACATCTGAACAAGCCACAAGGAATACTGCAGAAATGCTGCAATAAGCAAATAAAAATATACTCATTTGTTTGTACTGTGACTATGTGGTGTAAGCTGCCATTAGAAGTGCTGAAGCTCTAGTGTGTTGGAGTCATATATAAATTGCTTTACTCTCAGCAGAATGCAATTTTCTTCTTGTCAAACTGAAATATATTTTGACAGATATAAAAGATATTCAGTAGAAGTTGTTTTTGAAAAGTGCCTGAAAAGCAGTCTCGTGTGACAGTGAAAGTGAGCTTTATGAAGATACTTTAGCAGCAAGTGATTACAGTAATGTAAGGAGAGGCTGAGATAAAATTATTTCCAAACCATAATATCCTAGGAATTCTTGAAGGTATCCCCCGTTTCACTGGAGATATCAGTGAACTGAGGATGCTAGAGGCACTGCAATTAGACAAGAAATCTACCCCAGTTTCCATCTTTCTGTTCTTCATGGAAGTGGCACAGCTATTGGTGGCGAAGTCTAATAAATATTACAACCAGTTTTGAGACACACTTGACAATAATGATGAATCCTTAAGGCTTCATAGCATGACTAGAGAATGCCTTTGTCTTTTTGGCTATAATAGATACCAAAGAGTAAAATTTAACAATAAGTTATCAAATTGGGGAAAAATTGATAAAGGAGTTCCTCAAGGATCGATTTTGGGTCCGCTATTGTTTTTGATTTATGTAAATGACTTACCCTCCTTTATACAGTGTTCTGTCCCATCACATACATCAGTTGTGCTATTTGCCGATGATACAAGTGTAATAGTAAATGAATTAAATTTTATGCAGCTGGAAAAAAAACTTACTACGGTGTTTAGATCGATGAATGAATGGTTTAATTCAAATATGCTTTCATTAAATTTAGGCAAGACTTGCTGTGTAAATTTCTCAGCTAAACATAATTTTACCAAAAAATTAAATATTGAATATGGAAACAAAATTCTATTAGAGTCAAATGAGGTAAAATTCTTGGGTATGACACTGGATAACACAATATCTTGGAAAGGGCATATAGATTCAATTATAGGTAAATTAAATAAAGCCTGTTATATAATTAGGAAAACCAAACAGTATTTAAATATTGATGCCCTTAAAATGGTGTATTACGCCTTTTTCCACTCAGTGATGTCTTACGGTTTCATTTTTTGGGGAAATAGAACTTTCAGTATGTGCGTTTTTAAATTGCAGAAGAGAGCTGTTCGAATAATGGTGGGAGCTGGAAACAGAGATTCATGTAAAAAAAATCTTTAGAGAATTGAAAATATTACCATTGCCCTCTCAATATATATATTCTTTGATGATGTTTGTAGTTAATAATATGGATTCATTTGCAGAAAATTCAGATATATATACAACTGCAACAAGAAATAGTTCAAATTTGCATCTCCCCTCATCAAATCTAACAGCATTTCAGAAAGGTCCACAGTATTTTGGAATCAAAATTTATAATAGTCTTCCACGCAAAATAAAACAGTTATCCAAAAACAAAAATCGATTCAAGAAAGCACTATTACAATTTCTCCTTTTACATTCATTTTATGGTATTGAGGAATTTTGTGATTACACCGTTAAGAAGATTGATAATTGATTTCATTGGGATTAAATACTTAATTAAGGAAAAGTTAAATTACAAGTTTTATAATTTTAAAATTATGTTTACATAAATATTTTAACATGTATTATATTTTTTGTAATTATTATATTTAATTGTTATATTGGACTATTGTCTATATCCTGAGTCTTACGACCTTGTAAAGGATTTTTGACATGTAAATAAATGAAATGAAAATAATACAAATGGAACATTACGTTCCATGTCTTAGGACTGATTACTGTTCAACCCCTAAACAGTTCCATACACCAGATTTAGTGACAAGATGAAACGGGATCAAATTCTTTTATAATTTTTGTGATAGTCTGATTCGACCAGGCGAGACTGACAAGAAATGTGACAGTCCTGGAAAATTAGATTTCTCTTTGACAAGCTTAATGATGCAAGTGCAACAGTTTACAAGCAAAAAAAAAGAAAAGAAAACAAACAAAACAAACTCTGTGGCTTCAGTCTGCAAGCGAACTATACCGACCGCCTCTGTGGTCTAGTGGTCAGAGTTCCTGCCTACAGATCCAGAGGTCTGGGTTTGAACCCTGGTGTTACCAGATTTTCTGACAAGTAGTGGGTCTGGAACGGGATCCACTCAGCTTCATGATTATAATTGAGGAGCTATTTCAAGGAAATAGCAGCTTTGGTCTAGAAAACCGAAATTAACAGCTGTGGGGATTTGTTGCACTGACCACATGGCACCCTCCATCCACTAAAGTTGGCACTAACTTCACCGACAAGTAGCGGTCACTCAATCAGTATAGCAAAAGTTTACATTTGATCTAAAAGTTTAACCATGTGTAAAGTGATTGTAACTGGGGGAGAGTTATTTCCAAACTATACATTCCTAGGAACATAAGATAAGTTGAGGAGTAATGTACGTGTAATAATGGCAAAACTTATCAAGAAATGCCCAGTACAGATTCTGGTGTTCTTCACTGTTGACATTCTTGCAGTATGTATCATGGGAGATATATGTAAAACATGCGGAATAATTTTCTGAATGAATTTTATTCCAGAATTAAGATGGAAATATTAGGTTCTATTCTATATTATGTGGATGAAATGGGGTAGGTTGTATTCCTATGTCTTTTATTTCTCCAGCGTCCATTTCAGGTCAATATTTAGTGTGTTCTAGGAGAATCAGATTTTAAAACTAAAAGACTTGAAACACCATAGAGTTATACAACCCTTAAAATTTGGAGCAGAAATTTGGCATGCCATTTTTATGTGTGCTTTTGTTTACTTTTATCAAAAAACTTCATGTTAAAACATAACAGAAAAAATTTTTGTAATTTAATATCTGTTAATATAGTATGACATAAGAAGTTAAAATCTTACATTGATCTCAATACTGTAAATATCTGTTCTCCAGTATTCAGGAAATTTTTACCAAATGAGAACGAATGACAATGTCCCATTATTATTTTTTCACCACTGCAGGACCTTTCATGATTTAAAAATTAGGTGGAGAGCCCCACTATTAATAGGTTGTGTAGTCATTTCTGAATAGGATAATATTATGCATAAATCATCCACATTCTTTCTTCATGCACTAAAATGTGCATCTGAAATAATAACGAACTTAGCAGGAATGATATAAAGCAGGAATGATCTTTACTACATTTATAACACACAACTTTTGTGTTCTATTCCAGGTGTGACACACAATATTCCATTGCTACGAGATATCTTGACAGAAACAAACTTTATTGAAGGCAACATCTCAACAAATTACCTATCTGAAGTGTATCCTGATGGCTTCAAGGGAAGACAGCTTAACAGTACAGACAAACAGCACATCTTAGCAATTGCTGCATGTGTGTTTTCAAAGATGGATATGAGATCATATACATTTCTCAATGAAAGACCATCAACAGCAAAACGCAAAGAACCAGCTGAATGGACCCTTGTGATCTCTCTCTTTGATGAAGAGCTACAATGTGATGTTAAGAAAGTAGGAAACAAATTCCATGTGAGTACAGGCCACAGTTTCTTACTGGTTACAAGGGACTTCCCCACTGCTACTGTTGTCATGTAAATCTGTAACTTCCTATCCTCTTTTGAAACTTCATCTTTACCTAACTCAATAATAGCTCTGTGGAGCAGGGAGTCAATCATGAAAAGTTAATAATTGTTTAGCTACTCAAGAAAATTCCGTGCATATTATGAAACAAGAAGGTTACTATCTTATTCATTATAAGAGCCCAACACTGGGCCCTCTCTTGAGCAAATAAGTGTTCTGTCAACATCCCCACACTTTGTTTCATTAAGATTCATTTTACTGTTGTCATCCCATCTACACAAAGTCTCCAAAGTTGTCAATTTTCATCAGATTTCCAAATTAATATCTTATGTGCATTTCCTATTTTTCCCATACATGCTACACAGGGCCAGTGCTACAGCACAAGCAAACTAAGCAGTCACCTAAGGGGGCACAATTTCAGCATAGTACCTTTATTTTTTACTTTTGCTAAATGAAGATTGATTTCTGCAGAACTTGCATTTCATATCATGAGCATTAATTGTCAATAATCTAAACATGTCATCACCTTACACATTCACTTCCATCTTTACTGCAGCTCTGTTTACAATCTCTCTTCAATTTAAAATAAAATTAAAATCACAATCAGGTACTACATTTTTCGGTCATATTTTGCCATCCTCAGGCAAGTGTTCACTTGTTGAAAAGCTAAACTGCATTATTTACCATGTTAAAACATTCCAGTGCTATTTCATATTCATCATTCTTATTAAAATACATTTGTTTGATGGCCATGGAGTCCCACAGGGTTGTGAGATGTCGAAGTTCCCACATTTTCTAAACAGTCGGCTCACAGACGTTGGTGAGGTCAGCTTTATGCACCAGCTGCCTTTTACCTTCCTGTTGAGGCTGAGTTGACCCCCAGGGTCATAGTGCAGCTGGAAGAATTAGGTGAATTGGAAAATCCAATGATCTCATCAGGAATCAAACTAACAACCTTCTGTCTTGTAGCATAATGCCTCAACCCGTTATGCTACCATGTGCCCCCTCAATCTACAGTATTGTATGGAAATAAAAATGTAAGCTTGAAATATTTTCTGAATTTAGCATCTGGCCAATATGAGTATTAAATATTGGTTTTGGGACAGTGTCAGATATTTTTATTTACACTTAGTCTTTGTCAAGAATAATGAAATATTTATAATAGTGTATTTGTAATGGTTTTAGGTTCACATGAAAACTGATACCTTATCTGTAGAAGATCATATAAACCTTTCCAGTCCCCTTATTCAGACAAACATCAATGGAAAGCCAATAGTAATGCAGCTTGTATCAAAAGATGCTTCAGGAAAATTACAAATTGTGTAAGTAATTGTATGATTAATTCAAAATACAGAACAGTATAATAAAGTGCAGAATATATTTCATAATGATATTTATATAAGAAAAGGTAAGTGTTCTCATTTGAATGTTCCTGACTACAGGTCATTATGTTTAATCCAATTAACTTCATTCAAATTAGTCTCATGCATATAGCCGATTACTCCTTTTTAATAATATACTTCACCTAATTCATGTATACATCTATTTTTTTAACAACTACTGTATTTTAGCAAGATTTAAGTTATGAATTTGTGAAATTGCGTAAATCATCCGCGTTGTATTACGCTATGGGCTATACATTAAGTGGAAGATGACGCAGTGTACCAAGACTTATTATGAAGCTTATAATTCAGGGGTTCCTCCTTTGTCCAGTAAGGTATGATGCAATCTTCATAAGCAGTTAACTCGGTACTTCCCAGGGTATAGCCAATCAGAAACACTAGTTACTAAATTACATCATGCGAGCATCCAAGGATGTGATATGCTTTTCTTTGTTCTACGGAGACAAGTCTCAGCTCTCAAACCTGTAAGACGCATGAAAGTGTCACTCCCTACAATAGGAATAAGGGACTGCATTCAGTCATAACTAAGTGTTATTAATATGCGCCATAGTTCAAGCAGTTAGTTGCTGGCTTCCCACCGCGGCGGCCCGGGTTCGATCCCGGGTCTGGTCAAGTGGGATTTGTGGTGGACAAAGTGGCGCTGGGGTAGGTTTTCTCCAAGTACTTCGGTTTCCCCTGCCAATCTTCATTCCACCAATTGCTCCACAATCACCCTCACCTATCATCTGAGGCTGGTACAATAGGCCAGAAGTGGCCGCAGTGCAAGGGACTTCGTCCCACCCCACTAGCAATAAAAAAAAGTGTTATTAATAATGTAATTTCATAAAATACAATAAAGTGAAAGTGTTCGTGAGTTTGTCGTTGGTTTTGTTGACTGCCTTGCTGAAACTAAGGCCCAAGTAACGACCTTAAGAAAGTTTCATGTTCCCGACTATGTGGCGCCCAGGACTTCATATTTCGGAACATAAGAGTCATCCCAGCAACCAAAGGTGAGGCAACGTCTCCGCCTGATTCTCTGGAGTCGCTACAAGGCGATTCTTGGTGAGCAGCTGCGTCCACCTTAACCCTGCACGTGAGTGAGTGTCACAGCAACAGTTATGGGTGGCATTCCCAACACGTGGCTCCAGTGTCTAGCGACTGCTATAAGGCGACCCAACGTGTAGCTTCAGAGTCACACATAGCGACTGTTATATGCACTTCTAAGAAATTTTTTTTTTTAAATACCACGGTTACTATTCTTTAGACATTATATTCAGATCCCATGTTGTACTTTGTATATAATTTGTAATGTTTTCAGACCACCGTTTATTTTCATGTGTGTTGAGTACTAAATTTGTCAAATACTATGGCTGGAGAAACAGTGCCATTTGTGCTTTGTCAGAAATTTACTTACAGAAAGTGCATGGTGAGTTTCACTGTGATCCTCATTTTCCACACCTTGCACTAGAATAATCTTGCTGGTGCTGTACAAAATACCAAATTCTGCTTCACCATTGTGAAGTATCGTTCTTCTCTCACCATGAATCATCACAAAATTGAGCAACTGTTTCACCAGTGAACATCAGTAAGAATGACAAGTGTGTGCAATAATCCACTCTGATATTTGGCTGTCTTTAAAGTGAACAAACAACTGAACATTTTTAGATGCATTAAAACTTAATCCTCAAATGTACTTCTCAATTCGTATATTTCCCGGCGGGTCTCCCCAAGCTTCACATAGAATTTTAAGAATATATAATATAAAAATTACATAATTCTCATTTTTACAGGTACCAAGGGACAACGTTCACTATTTTTGTTTTATCTGATAAAGCAAGTAAATTTCTGAAAATGATGCCAGAGAAGCCAACGGTGAGTTCTCAGACAGTCTACATGATACTGTAAAGTTGGTTTGTTCAGCTCTTGGACAGTTGCTCACCATAAGTTAATAACCATATGATGCCTCATTTAATTGATTCTCAGTTTTCATAACATTGCTTTTTCGCATGAAGATGCTGTACAGCATCAAATGAGATGGAAGATGATAATAAATGATAAGTATTAAGAATTTTGAAAGAATTCATTTTGTGACTGAAAAAAAAAACATTCAAGACAGCTAGTAGTCTGGCCACAGTATAAACTGTTTGCCTGCAGTTCAATACTTCTCTGTCCTGGTCAGCTAAGTGATGCTTAATGTCCCCTTGAATTGTACATGTATACTGGGTTTAATTAAATTTCTTGAGAACATGACAGGAACTTGCTAAATTAGAAGTTGTTTATCGGGGGAAATATTGCTATTAATTCAGTTACTAATCAGAATAGTGGGAAGAGTTAATGCCTTAACAAGTCTTTCAGAAATAAACTACTTCAGGGCCCTCCTATAAAGCGGTCCCTACATCTGAGAATATGATTCAGTACTAGACCCTGCTCTGGAATGCTTGGAACTGGTTGTGTACCACAGGGGTGAATTTCAGAATTTGGATCCTCTCAGCAGTATTCTGTACTTTTCTGCTGCTTGATTTTATTTATGTATTATCATGGAAATGTTCATACTTTCCTAACTGTTGTATCAAAATGACACACTGATTTAACCAAACACCTCACTGTATCTAACTACACTACAGACCTTTCAGTTGAAAGAAAAAAAAACATCAATTTCCTCTTATTCAGAGTGATAGAACTTGTAAAGTCACAGTTGTTTTGAAACTAATAGAAACAGAATACATGACTCACACAGAAGTTCTGACAGTAATACTTGTTGTTGTTGTTGCATGTATTTCCAACTGAACAATGCTCCTTAAATTGTGCCTGCTGGCGGTAGAACCTCTCTCACAAGACATTCCCATTTTAGGCGAATTTCTTCTACAACTGTGTCATATGTATAATACTATTTATGGTAATGGATTACAGTATTCCCTCTCTGAAATTCTGTCAAAATAATTTCAGGTTGATGTATCTAAGGTGGTATTATCCCCAATGCCAGGAATGGTGAAATCAGTCTCTTGTGAAGTTGGAGATACAATGGCTGAAGGACAAGAAGTCTGCATTATTGGTAAGTATTCTTTTGTTGTACAGCTATCTTAACTGTTACATCTGAGATATAGCACAATACAGGCATGAAAAGTCATTACAGAAACTACATCCAAAAGCAAAATTTATTATCTTCATCCAGCGATAATAATGATTTTATTCCTGCATTTTTCAGCAAACTATACTGGTGTGTGCATATGCACATAAATGCCCTCTATATAAAATCAGGAACTCGTTCTTGGGGGGGGGGGATCCAGTGGGGGTAGAAGAAACAGACAGAACATTTTACAAACTTACTTTTAATTTCTCATATATTTCCCTTTTTAATTCGGATTTTCCAAAAATATAAAAGATTTGGCAGATGGCCCCCTTCACCACCGCCCATGGATGAAGAATGTTTAAGAATATATTGTGAACTGAATGATAGGAAGCACTGACAAAATTTGATCGTCTCCGAACATCATCATGAAGGTAATTTTGATATCTTAGAGTCTTTCACAGATATTTGAAATCTGTCATATTTTTTAGGGATTTATTATCTGCTTGGTATTATGATTTTGTTCTATATTCTGGTGACAAATCACGAACATAAATTTAGTTTTCTATGTTCACGTCTAGACTATCCTCCTTAATAACATCTGATAGAATGTCAGTGTTTTACTTTATCATAGGCATGTCTTTGTCCAATCAATTAAGTCATAATAAAACTTCAGTGTCTTACACTGTGCTGAAATGTAGTCTTTACCTTGAAGGAAGAAGATAAAATTCCAAGTAATTGAACACAAAATATTCAGAAAAATGAATGGGTCTGAGAGAGATGATGTAAGTAGGAAGTAAATTGGTTCATTTTAATTTTGTTCAGTACCTTCCAGTTTTGGAGGGAAGCTGTGAATATATTGAATAAGCAGTCGCAGACAGCCAACAAGGGGTGGCCCTCCAGCTTGGGGGTTGGGCGTGGGGCTAACAACTCCTCACCGTAAAAAACATTATGTTACGAAAATGAACACAAAGCCTCGGACCTGGACTGATTCCTTGGAATCTTGGAAGCTAATGAAGATGGATTATGAGATTGGGCACTTGGAATGTATGAAGTCTGTATAGGGCAGGCTCACTCAGGGCAGTGGCAGAAGAAATCTTAAAATATAAGATAGATTTAGCGGGAGTACAGGAGGTCAGATGGGATGGAGGTGGCATCGCACCAGCAGGAGACTATACATTTTTCTATGGAAAGGGGAAAGAAAATCATGAATTACGTACAGGTTTTTTTGTACATAAGAGAATCATATCAGCAGTTAAGAGGGTAGAATTCATTAGTGATAGGACATTATATGTAATACTAAAACATCGCTGGTGTGATATCATTGTTATGAATGTTCATGCCCTAACAGAAGATAAGATTGATGACATAAAGGATAGATTCTATGAAGAACTAGAACATGTATTTGATAAATTCCCGAAGTACCTTATGAACATTTTGTAAGGAGATTTCAGTGCCAAAGTAGGGAGGGAAGACATTTTCAAACCAACAGTTGAGAATGAGAGTTTGCATGAAATTAGTAATGATAATGGAGTTAGAGTTGTAAACTTTGCCACATAAAAAAATCTTACTGTCAAAAGTACATGTTCCCACATCGTAACATCCATAAATTTACTTAGACATCTCCTGATGGGAAGATACACAATCAAATAGACCATATTTTGATAGATAGGAGACGGCACTCAAGTATACTTGATGTCCAATCATTCAGGGCAGCAGATTGTGATACTGACCACTACCTGGTGGTGGCAAAGGATAGGGAAAGACTGGCAGTGAGCAAACAAACAACACACAGAGTCCATATGGGAAGGTTCAATCTCAAGAAATTGAATGAGGTAGAGGGTAAAGAGCAGTATCGTGTTGAAATCTGAAATAGGTTTGCAGCTTTGGAAAACTTGGACACTGAGGTGGATATTAATAAAACTTGGGAAACTATTAAAGAGAATATAAAAATGTCTGCCAAAGAGAGTCTATTTATTATGAACCGAAGAAGTATAAGCCATGGTTTGATGAAGGATGCTCAAAATTATTAGATCAAACAAAGCAGGCCAAATTGCAATGGTTACAGGATCCAAGCAAGTTAAATGGGGATAATCTGAACAATATAAGGCGTGAAGTCAGCAGGCATTTCAGGAACAACAAGATGGAATATCTGAAAAACAATATTGATTAGCTTGCAATGAACAGTAAGAACAAGAATATTAGAGACATGTGTAGAGGAATAAATGACTTTAAAAGGGGTTACCAGCCTAGCGCTAACTTAGTGCAGGATGAGAATGGTGATCTGCTTGCAGATTACCACAATATTTTGAATAGGTGGAGGAACTACTTCTCTCAGTTATTGAATGTACATAGGGTCAATGATGTTAGGCAGACAGAAATCCATACAGCTGAGCTGTTAATACCTGATCCTAGCCTTTTTGAGGTTTAAGTGCTATTGCAAAATTGAAATGGTATAAATCGCCAGGTAGTGATCAAATTCCGGCAGAGCTTTTTCAAGCAGGGGGCAAAATATTACGTTCTAAGATCCACAATCTAATTACTTCTATTTGGCATAAGGAAAAATTGCCTGATCAGTGGAAGGAGTCTATTATTGCACCAGTTCACAAGAAGGGTGATAAAACTGACTGTAGTAATTATCGGGGGATATCACTGCTATCAACTTCATATAAAATTTTGTCCAATATTCTTCTTTCAAGGTTAAGTCCATATATAGATGAAATTATTGGGGATCATCAGTGTGGGTTTCGACATAACAGATCAACTACAGATCAGATCTTTTGCATTCGTTACATATTGGAGAAAAAATGGGAGTACGATGAGACAGTACATCAGCTATTCATAGAGTTCAAGAAAGCCTATGATTCGGTCAGGATGGAAGTATTGTGCAATATTCTAATAGAGTTTGGGATACCCATGAAACTAGTTAGGTTGATTAAAATGTGTTTAAACAAAACGTATAGTAAAGTCCATGTAGGTAAATATTTGTCTGATAAGTTTCCTATCCAGAATGGTCTAAAACAAGGAGATGCTTTATCGCCACTCCTTTTCAACTTTGCCTTAGAATATGCAATTAGGAAGGTCCAGGGAAACCAGGTGGGACTGA
>NW_019720577.1:92227-116512 GCF_002891405.2 Cryptotermes secundus
TTTGAGAACAGGGTGTTGAGGAGAATATTTGGACCGAAGAGAGATGAAGTGACAGGAGGTTGGAGAAAACTGCATAATGAGGAGCTTCATAACTTGTACTCTTCTCCAAGTATAATTAGAATGATCAAGTCAAGGAGGATGAGGTGGGCAGGTCATGTAGCATGAATGGGGGAGACGAGGAATGCATATAGGATACTGGTGGGAAAGCCAGAAGGAATGAGACTACAGGGAAGGTGAAGGCATAGGTGGGTGGACAATATTAGAATGGATCTTAAAGAGATAGGATGGGATGGTATGGATTGGATAGATCTGTCTCAGGATAGGGACCAGCAGAGGGCTCTTGTGAACACGGTGATGAACCTTCAGGTTCCATAAAATGCTGGGAAATTCTTGAGTGGCTGCAGAATTGGCGGCTCCTCCAGAAGGGCTCAGCTCCATGAGTAAGTAAGTAAGTAAGTAAGTAAGTAAGTAAGTTGTTCTGTTAAGGCATGTCTCTGACATTGCAATGCACATATCTATCATTCTGAATTGAAAAACTGATCCTGCACCTATCCTGTGGTGTACTGTCAACTTTTCTTTAGGACCGCTTTAAATAATTTAATTATTATTTTACTGAAGTCATAACTTGACATTTATTTATTATCACTTAAATTTACAGGTTTATAATTTTTTATAATTTTATATATATACTAAATAGTAGGCCACAAATTAAGCCATGATTTTGACTTTTATGATGCTGTATTGTTTTGTCTTGCACTGACAATGCTATGTTTCAGTGGAAATTTTGAGATGTCAAGGCACCAGTTTGTCATTTCCTTGACAGGTCTCTGCAACCATAAGTTTCAGAACTTTAAGTTCGAAAGTGACACCCCCCAAGCTGAATGTTTCACACATGTTGAAATGGATGTTGTAAGAGTCAGCCAACCAAATTTGTATTTGGGCAGTTACCCAGTTTGAATGCAACATATCAGTTGAGAGAATTATATACTTTCTGAAAAACAGCTTATTTTGGTTTCCAGCATCATTTTCCAACATGCTAGCTCCAAAACCTGAATATTATTTAGAGTCACCACTTGAACCACAGTGGATGTGTGTTGAGCATTTAAATGAAAGTGTTATAAGCATAATTTATTTTAATTGCAAGATTTGGGACTATCAGCTTACCAACTGTATGTGAATGAAGAGTGAATTGTGTTGTACTTTTTTACATATTTCATTGAAGTGTTTCATTTTATCTTCTGGTGGTGAAGAAATCAGCCTCAGTACCACTGATGCTGGTAGTTCTGATGGTAAAACCCTTGAGATTCTCATGCTATCTGGCTCCCTAGTCCGTCCATTCAGATTTCTTTCACCTGCCATTAGTGACATTTATGAAAGTACATCTCTCACTGGTGCCCACTCCTTTAACTAATTCCTTTTAGCATTAATCCTATTAACCCTGAAAGGGAAAAGTGAATGAAGAGAAAGAAGTTCGGCTACAGAACTCTGGAAAGATAACTGCAGCAGTGGATTCAGTATTTTGAACTTGTCAGCAGATGTAGCCTAGTGTGTTTAAAAAGAACGCCACATTATGGAGCTATGAGATTGTGCTGTATGTTAGTTTTATTGAATGTTTAGAGTAATTCCACATATTAAAACTCTGTTAGGGCATCAGTGCATTGTGTACTAGTTTGATATGAATTTTTAATTAATTTGAAACTGTATTGAAATCTGATCATCTTTAATCTGTGTGACCTTCCTTGAACATACTGAACTACATCTACTCTATAGAGAAATCTGGGAATTTTCTAGTGAATACGTCTGACAAAGTACATCATCTTGACAGGCATGTGAGTAATACTGTTGGCACTTAATTCCTGTAATATTATGCTCCCTATAAATTTCCATCTGATCACAACATTGTATGAATTCTAAGTACAGGTGATGTATATATTTGTAGATATTTGCTCCATAGTTCTTACAAGTACTGTTGCAAATCTGTTATATAGCAATGTTCATTCATATAGAAGATCTGAGATTTTCATGGTGGTAGCAAAAATTCATGTTGTGGCCTTCTGGGTTAAGATACCATATAGTAATTTGGTAGGTGTGTACTAGGACTTTTATCCTCAGAATTAAAGCAATATGTTCCTCTGAAATGTTAGTACCCATCATAAATCAGAAAACCACAATATCAATGTTTTATATATTTTTATAAATGTAAACATATTTTAAGTGATATAATGATACAAATTCCGTCCCAAGTGCAATCAATATATTATGTGTCCTTGATCTTGCTCCTCTACACTACATGTTTCGGCCTCAGACGGCCATCATCAGGTGTATAACACTCACGTTGCTGTCACACTGCACCCGGCCCAAAATTTAACATTTAAAACACTTTCCTTCTTATTATCAACATCTACTTCGTTGATATCTGTCTGGTTTGTAGATTATTTTACACACGTTAATTTTGACATTCCTGTAATAGCACCATAAAATCTTTAGTTCTAATTTTAAAATCATTTAAAATTTTTCTCTAAATTTTAAATTTAAAATTGTTAGGGTTACTCGCCCTATGTCTAAAGTGCTGCAGCGGCTAGTTCTTGTTTCCACACTGTATAGGTGTTATCCTGTGTAGTCTTCCTGTGTGCGTGCCGCTGTTATTCTTTACTACGTGTGTAAAATAATCTACAAACCAGACAGATATCAACGAAGTAGATGTTGATAATAACAAGGAAAGCGTTTTAAATGTTAAATTTTGGGCCGGGTGCAGTGTGACAGCAACGTGAGTGTTATACACCTGATGATGGCCGTCTGAGGCCGAAACATGTAGTGTAGAGGAGCAAGATCAAGGACACATAATATATTGTTTGCACTTGGGACAGAATTTGTATCATTGTACCATTTATCGTATGGAGTGCAACAGGATGCTTAAATATAATATTGTAAACATATTTGACAAATAAGTAAATAAATTAAACCCAGTGTGGGTATGTCACCTATGTAGTAAAAACGTAACTGTCTAAGAGTTAACTACTGGTAGCCACAAGCGCTTCTCTCATTAATACTGGAACACCCCTGGCATTATCAACAGAATAAAATGCAACACATGTATCTTACATGTTCAACACATCTAATCATATTTGCTTTGCTGTTTGTTGTAGAGGCCATGAAGATGCAAAATTCATTAGTGGCGGGTGCATCTGGAAAAGTGAAAGCTGTACATGTGAAAGCTGGAGACACTGTTGGAGAAGATGATGTTCTGATTGAGTTTGAATGATGTTTAAAAAATAATCAGATGCTTCCATACTGCTGATAAAATACCCTTATACATATATACACTATGTCCTCCTTAGAGGCACAGACCAAGTAATTAGTGAATAATGTAGTCCTGTGTAGATACAGCTGAAATATTGCCTCTACACAGTTGCCACATTGAGACCACAATTCACACTGAAATGTGGAATAAAATTTAAGACTTCTATCCATAATAACAGGAAATTCAAAGCTTATCATATATGATCAAATACATGGCAGTAGCTTAGACTGTTCACTGCCATGGGAGGACCCTTGTGATATGCAACAGTATGTCATAATGGCACCTTTTTTCTTTTGTCAAAATATAAACTTTTCCTTTGGTATGTTTCTTAATCATTATTATACTTCAAGTTTTATTTTCCATTTATAACAGTGTACCATTTTCAAAATTTTAAAGATCTGAATCTGAAATACTTCTTTCTCAATGTCTATTGATGCCTCCCCTAATATTCTCTGCAGTTGAGTCATTGTTATACCGGCAATTATGGATTTTAGGTGTCATGCTTTAGTATTTCATTTCACTGAAATTGTTATTGTATTGCTACTTAAAGTATTAAATTTACTGTCACATAATTTCTCTTTTGCATTAAATGAATTTCAATCACTTGCATGAATTAATATTTTGCCCCTTTTTATAGAATAAGTGCAGTAGTTGTTACCTTACACACTAGATGTATAATGAAAGGAAAGACATTAAAACATGTAGTCACAGATATCTCTGTAAGCAACCTTTACATAAATACTGTCACATGATAGAGTGATTATAGATGGTGGTTGGATTTGTAATTGGATTTACTGAACTCTTATAACTCATAACTACAAGTAAGGATTATGCTCTCACTGTTCTACACACCTTATAAATCACAATAGACCCAATTGGTCTTCTCAGTCTGTTACAGTCTTCACTAGTCGTTGCTTGGTAGCAGCTTATAACAGTGGACGTTGCCTTTCCTCTGGGTTCCTGAACTGTCCGCAGCCTCAGCTACCAGTTCCTCACAGCAACAGCTCTCAACAACTGAGTCCTGCAGTTATCTAACTGCAACTCCTAACCTGTCGTGCTTGTCACATCTTGGCATGGACCATGTAGAAAACACTATTCCTCTGTTGCAGATTCGCTAAATCTGAGACCCATGTGAAGTTATTTGTCGTGTGGCATACCCAACATGTGACAACAGGTGTCAGAAGTGAGATTAGTTCAGATTCTGAGACGAATTTAGAAGGGTTATTGGACTAACATCACCTCGAGTGTTATAACGCACAAAAGGAAAAATGGGTTCTCAACAAATAATGGCGTTTCTGCTAGCCATGCAAGAAAAGGCGGACGCCAGACATGAAGAGATGGCCGTAATGAGAGACAAAAGGGTGAACGACAACCACAATGAAACGTTGGCCTGCCAAGAGATGGAGGCATGTCAAGAAGAGAGAAAGCCGACCTCACTGGACAGGAAACCTGAGGCAGCAGAACAACGAGAGGTCTCCAAAGAAGACACCGAAGTAATGCCGGTCGGAGAACAGAAGAAGAAAAGGCATAAGGACCGAAAACTGGCCGCGGAGCGCCGCCGCCAGAAACCAAAAAATTCAACACAGGAGAATTGTAAACCCCAGAAGAAATTGGCCGTCGCCCGCAGAGCGACGAGCCACCATGCAAAATGGCATGGCAAGAGGAGAAGAGAAGCAACATAAAGATGTCCCGTCGCGCAACCGTGGCACGACGCATGAGAGACATCCTCGGGCTGAACACGACCCGCCATGCGAAAATGGCATGGCGCAAGGAAATCTCCATCGGAAGGAACCGCACCAGGGACAAAGTGATTTTAGGAAGCTCAAAAGGATGGACACTTGGAAGAGACAACGGGCGCAACCGCAGTGTAACAAGAGGAAAAAGGATCGAGCCCTACAGAAAAATGACCAGTCATGAGACTGCAAGGCGAATTACCGAATCTCATGTCCCATCACAAAATGTCAAGAATTGGATCTTGTGGAGGGGTCGACCCCCTCCAAAACGAAAAAAGGGAAACGGCCTGTGTGGGAGGAACCGGTAACGTAGAAGCACTGGCCTCCCTAGCAGGAATGAATGAGGAAAGAATGAATGTGAGGAATTAATGTGAGACAATGGGACCAACAAATCCTGGACCTTGGAAGTGTCGGGGCAAGCACTCTGGAGGAAGGGGGGTGGATGGATGGAAGGCAAAACACCGAAGGAAAGGCGGAGGTAACACGCGGAAGATGAACACCTTAGGAAACGAAACCAAGGAAGTACCGTTAGGCTGTTCGGGGGCGAACAACCTTTAGAAGGGGCTATCCTTGAGCACACCAAGGAAACTGGCAACCGAGATTTCCAATAATTGTTATCAGCCTGAGTTGAACCAGTGATACTGAATGGAGCAGCGGGAATTGAAGAAACGGCAACATAACTTGCGGAGAGACTTGCGGAGAAATGCAATTTCCAGGCAATGGAACATTCCAGTCTTCTTACAATTGTGTTGCTGCGTGGTTTCCTAGTGTGAGCGGTTCTGTAATGCAGGTTAGTGATTCATTGGTTTCTTAAGATGGGACGAAAGGATGATGAAACTGTTAATTTTGTTTTTGTGCAGTTAACTGAGCAAGAGCCACTCAGGCTATGCTAGGCAGGACAAAACAGATTTGGCTGGCGAAAGAATTTCTCATGAGACGAAGGAGCCTGGATCCAGGTTAACTTCTTTCGAAACAATATAAGCGCCTCCGTTTAAATTGTCACAGAAGAATGGATGCACCCATGGTTTTCTTTTCCTAATATTATATTTAAGTATCCTGTTGCATTAATATATCATTTATATCACATGTATTTTCGTCTTAAATACAACTTACAGGGTATACACAAAAGAATGGTGAGGTTTCAAAAGTTAATAAAAAAGTTGTTTCTCAACTTACACAGGCACAACATACACCGTCAGTGGCAGCAACTGTCAAGTTTCTCATGCACTACCAGCAGTTCGCTTCCCATGCTTACTGTATGCCCGCGGGGCCAGTTTCAAAGATGGCGTTGCAGTAGGAGCAGGCCTTCTGTGTGCTCCGTTTTGAGGTGTCCAGATCTGTGATTACAGTGCAGCGTGAGTTTCGCGAATGGTTTCAAAAGGACGCACCACCCAAGAATAACATAAGCAGGTGGTGCCGACAGTTTATAGAAACTGGATGCTTGTGTAAAGACAAGGTCGACCTCATGTGTCTGATGACAACATTGAAAGAGGGCGTGAGGTGTTCCAGCGAAGTCCCCGCAAGTCAGTGGGTAGAGGAAGCAGGGAATTGGGAATGCCAAAAATGGTGTTGCGTCATCGGTTATGTTTTAAACCGTACAAGATGGGATTGGTGCAGGCCCTTAAACCGGCAGACAAAGTGAAAATGCGTGACTTTCGCGAGGAGATGCAGTTGAAAATGGAGGAAGATGGGTTCGTAGAAAGACTGATTTCCGATGAAGCCACATGCCACATCAGTGGCAAGGTGAACAGACACAATGACCGTATCTGGGGAACAGAACAACCATATGCACAGGTAGAGCACCGACGTGACTCCAAAATCAACGTTTTCTGTGCGATGTCCCGCGAGAAAGTGCACGGCCCATTTTTCTTCGCTGAAGCAACTGTGACTGGCGACTATTATTGTCGATTAATATGGCTGAAAATTGGAACTGCCTAACATATTTTAATAGAAATTATGAAATGGTTCGTGGGATACGTCGAAGCGCCCGTTTTAGGCCGTACACAAAACTTGACGTTTTTATGGAGTAAACAAAACAATAAGAAAACTCCGTGGTTTTATCCCGCAGGCGAACTATACCGACCGAGCGACCGCCGCTTGTCGGCGAAGTTAGTACCAACTTTCACGGATAGAGGGTGTCGCGTGGTTAGCCCCCTCGAATCCCCACGGCCGTTAATTTAGGTTTTCTAGACCGGAGCCGCTATCTCATTGAAAAAGCTCCTCAACTATCCTCACGAGGCTGAATGGACCCCGTTCCAGATCCACTACTTCTCAGAGAAACTGGTAGCGCCGGGAATCGAATCCGGACCTCTGGATCTATAGTCAAGAATTCTGACCACTAGACCACAGAGGCGGTCGTTATGGAGTAATAGAGATGAATATAGTTGCAGACGTTTGTGGTGTCTCCCGTATCTAATTTTGACAGAACCTATGAAATGGTCTGTGGAATGCATGGGAAAGTCGACTTGTGGCGCTATGTAAATCATGCTTTATTGTGGATCAATATGGCCGAAAGTCGAATTTACCTACAGTTTTTGTGGAAATCTCACATACCAAATTTCAGCATCTATGAACTATTCACAGAATACACAGAGAAGTTCATTTATAATATTAAGTTAAATAGGATTTACAGAGGCGGCTCGTTCCTAAGGGCCGGGCTCCAGTAACGCCCAAAAGCATTAAACGTATTAGATCGACAAATTTCTAGTTTATATTTGGCATGGCATAGAGATTTATAGTACATTCGGAATAGCGTAAAAATATTTTTCAGATTCCGCAGAGATATCGCTTGGCTTGTAAGCAGTTCATGGAGGGCCTACCTCACAAGTCTTGAACTCAGTTCACTTTTCCACGGAAGTTTAATTTGCTTACGGCGCTTGATAGGTGTCGCGCTTTCCCCTCACAAGTCTGTTCCATTCAACGTAGGGCAGCGGGTTGCTGATCCTCGTGTTTTTCCGGATTTTATCTTGGCTCCCCCACTTGTCCGAGCATCCGAGTTTCCCTTTCACGCTTCAGGTTGGATTCCATTTCTCAGCCTGAGAAAAACACTGTCTCTTTTTTGCCTGTGTGCGACTAAGTAAGAGAGAGTGCATTTATGTGTTCGTATCATAGTGACGGGTTCATAATATGAATATGGCTGAAAGTTCCCGTGCGAATCCTGGACATACGAGTACTATACAATTAGCGGTAATTTCAAACGCGATACCACAAAAGAAGAAATTGAGCCTATAATAATTTTAGTGCTTGTACTAAATAGCTACCGCAAGTAAAAGGAAGTGGATATGTCGAACTGAATTAGAGACAACTTCTAATTGATCGAGTGTCACATGATTCTTTGTTATAAAGATTTTCAAAGAACCTAAAGGAGAGATGTGAGGAATATAGTTGGCCCTGCTGAACAACTACAGTATACGTGTAAAAGCGTCGGTCTACCCGTCCGTTCTTACGATCGACGCGTGATGGAAGGCACTAGCAAGCCTACAGGGTTCTGAATCCTTCCCAAACTTGCATTTAAACCAACATGAATAAGGTGGACAGGCGAAGGCGACGCGGCCACGTTATTTCAAATGTTCTTGTAAAAAATTCCTATACTTGCGAAAGAAGGGGAAGGGGTACTTCGTGACATAGAAATAAATTCTTGAAAATTTAAATAAAAACACAGCTTTTCCTCTCTTGCCTTAATTATAGGCACGAGGGCGAGGAAACCTGTTCAAACGGTCACGAGCCGCCACTGGGACTTTATCATGGACCAGCTTGGCTGAATATAAAGTTTCCGACAACTCTTTATGCAAGCCGCCCATATCGATTTTCAACAGAATCTAAGAAACTGTTTATAGAGTACAATATATGGAGAAGTCCGCTTATGACCTTAGCACACTATTCTTTAAGGATCAACAAAGCTGAATGTTCGAATTTCCCGACTGGTAACTCTTCTTTATAGAACTTCTACAATACCTGCTAGACGGTTTATAGGATATGCGGAAAAAACTACTCAGAATTACAGAGTATTATACACCATCGTGAGAACCCTTTAGAATCTACAGAAGTATTAATTTGTGGTCTTGTATAAACCAAGCTTTTTATGAATTAATGTTGCTGAAAACCAAGATCGCGGCATAACCAATTAGGACACAATGCTGCTGTGGGTTTGTCCCTGGTGGCTGAATGCTCTTTATGCCGTTGCTATTTCTTGGCGCAGCTACACCCCCTGTCGCTTCTGCACCCTTCAATTTCAGCGCTTCGGATTACTCACGCCAGGTACTCCCGCAATAGAGACGGCTTGGGGGCTTGTTGCAATTGACCCCGATACCCCCAAAACGCTGGCACTTGCATCAGTACGCCAGGCCAGTCTGATCTTGATGACGTTGCTCGAGAGTGAGGTAAGACAGTTACTTCCAGAAGTGCTCCAGAGCCAAAAGAAGTGGGGAAAGTGGTAAAGGGTACTTTTACGTCATTTTCTTGGCGTCTATGCCATCAAAACCCAGCTGCTGAGACGAAGAGAGGTGTTTTCAAATGAAATGTTCATCCGGAAATGACCGCTTTCACACGAGAAAATGGTGGTGCTGGGTGTAATAAGATAGGCAAGATTGTTAACAAACCATACTCTTGGTAACTGGAGTACGCCGTAGCGTAGTTAGTTGAGGCACTATGCTACAAGCCTGAAGGTCGCGAGTTCGAGTCCCGATGAGGTGGATATTTTTCAACTTACCTAATCCTTCCAGCCGCACTATGGCCCTGGGGTCTACTCAGCCTCTAACAGAAATGAGTACCACGAATCTTCCGTGGGGGTAAAATGCGGCCGGCGCGTAAGGCTGACAACCTTACAGACATCTGTGAGCCGATTATGTAGATGATGTGTGAGCCTCCACCGCCTGTTACGAGGATAACTTTACCTTTTACGCTGGGTAACTACACGAAACCTGACTCCCATAGTTTGCAATTAATACTGGTTGAAAAATAATGTCCCTTTGGAAGAGAGGGAGGTTAGATGTGCAAATATGAGGGGTTACACATATGTTTCCTTCTGGTTGTCTGGGATTATTACAAGGCCCTTAGATACCAGTTACGCTTTATCTCCTCGCTTACCACTTAGGCCTCGGGGCGTGGAAATGGTGGTGCTGGTTCAAGTTGAGGAATTTGTGCTTCTCCTTCATTCAGTGGACAGAGGGGCTGGTGACTCATTCAACTTTTTGCCCGAAAATTTTGGCTTGGGCGTTTAGAAATGGAGGCCTCAGTGTTGAACTGCAGGGAGTTCACCTATAGCTGAGTCCTAGTGAAGCAATAAAGCAACACCTGAAACAACTCCCTAAAAAAAGAACTACTCCTGCACAGACAAAAAAGAAAAAGGCAGTCTTTTGCAGGCATGAGATGGAAAGGGCGGGGAGGACTCTGCCAGGACAGGAAGAAAGATGAGTAAAGACAACTGGGTCAGGACGAGTAACAATGAGCCCTTCCACATGCACGAAGGAGCAAAGAAGGGGGACAATTCTGCCAGGATATGAGGAAGGAATAGTAACAAAATGCCCTCATGAAGGCATGAACGGAAGAGTAAGGGCACCATGCCGAGGCAAGAAGAAGAGCTGGGGCAACATGTGCTAAGACAAGGGGGAGGGGGAGTAACAAAGTGCCCTTGCATAGGCACTGTAGGAAGGGTAACAAAGAGCCTTTCTGCAAGCATGGTAGAACAGCAACAAAGAGGCCGCTTCAGGATCATGGAAGGCTCAGGACCACAGGCTGAGAGAGGTCCAAGATGTGTCCTCTTGAGTCTTCTTGTGTTCCTCATTTCATTCAAGGAAGAACCACCTTTCCTGTTCAGATACCTTCTTTGCCAAAGGGTGATCTGTCCTGGCATTCAAACAGAGGTTGATGGAGGTGGGCTTTCTGTATCCTCAACTTCCCAAGGTCATCAGATCTTGGATATCAATACCCAGAATGACAGACAACAATATAGCAGTCAGTTCATAATGAACCACATGTTTTGGTGTAGGATGTTCAAATGGGCCATAAGTTCCATAAGGCCAAACTGATAAGGGAGCAGAGAGCTTATGGGTTACACTTCCTCGAAGTTCTCCATGAAAAATTATACATGACTATCCCATTCATACAACTTGCTGCTGAAGCAGAAGAATAGGGATCTCAGGACACGGCGAATCTGTTATGATCAAGGTGTCAAGTCAGAGATTTGGGGCCTACCTGATCAGTACCCTGGTCAAGAGTTAAATAACCGGAAGTGATGAGGATGTTCTCAGATTTTTACATGGAGCCAGGAGTTGCCCAGGACTCTTCAGGCCTGCCAGGTATTCTTCTAGGCTGCATATCAGTCCTAATTGTGGTAATGATGGACCTGGGTGGATTCAATCCTTGTGTATTTTTGTACAGCCCAGGCATGGTAGCAGCTGCTTGGCGACATCCTATGGAATTGAGGACTGTAGACTGCTATTTTCCATTTCACGCATTATGCTGGGGCCTTGTCCAGTTTCTTCTCAAAGGGGAGTAACCTTCTGTAAAATCTATAGGACTGAGAATTACTGTGGCTGTGAAAGGGCATTGTTCTCTTCCTTCCTCATGTCCTGGCATAGTTTCCCTTTCCATAGCCTAGAGTTCCCACTGGCTCTCTTGGCTGTCCTCCATCCCTTGACCTGACTGGCCACTCCTATTCTCCATGACATGATTTTTTCCTACCCATTTCTATGTAACTAGCCATTTTCCCAACACAGTTCATTTTTATCAGGGATGGAGGCAGTGCGTTCCTCCAAAATGTTTGTACCACCAACCAAGCTACATGATAACATAATCCAGACAATCACAACATGGTTGCTAAGAGACAGCAGAACTGTCCCACTTGTATGTGACTGTTATCTCAAAGAATGAAAGGTGGGAAATTTCCAAACCCACGATATGCAGAGAGTAGGAAGATGTACTCCAACGGATTCCATATTTTCAACTGTTTATTCTACACTGTGACCTCAATGCGTCTGATGTTCATGCAGAGCAGGATATAAATCCATTGCTATGAAACCAGTTGCAGATATTAGTGTGCTTTTGGCTACTGGCCAGGTTCCATAAATGACACAAAATATGTACTATTACTGTAAACTCTTGAATATCCAATTTCCAAGCATCTGGAACTCTTGCCCAACTCACAAAAATTTCAAAGCTTTATACGTAGCACGTCCACAATGTAAGTTTCCCACTCATCCCACAGCTAGCAAACCTTATATTGCGCTAAGCGACTGCGCGTACGTGATAGAGCAATGACGTAGCATGGCGCATGCACAAACGGAATTTCCCGCGTTCCCACAGTAGCATCGTTGCAGCTGTTGAAGATGGAGGCTCTTATTCCAACTCTCGCCGACTGTGAAGTGTGGTCAGTGATAAAGTTTTTGAATGCACAGAGCATAGTGCCAATCGAAATTCATCGTCAGCTGTGTCGGGTCTATGGGCCTAACGTCATGAGCAAGCAGATGGTGTGTCGCTGGTGCAGACAATTTTCAGCAGGTCGACAAAGTGTGCATGATGAGAAGCGCAGTGGGCGGCCATCCATCATTACAGACGACCTGGTGGAGCTTGTGCGGACACACATTATGGAGAATCGTCGCGTCACAGTTGTGCAACTCAGCAGTCATGTCCCGCAGATTTCCCGCTCCTTGTTGCACGAAACTGTCACGGAGCACCTGTTGTTCTGGAAATTTTGCGCCGGGTGGGTGCCGAAGCAACTGACACCAGAACACAAGCAAAGTGCATGGAGTCACCGTTGACCTTTCTGCAGTGGTACCATGATGACGGCGACGAGTTTCTGGACCGGATCATCACAGGTGATGAAACGTGGATTGCACACATTACCCCAGAAACCAAGCAGTAGTCAATGCATTGGCATCACAGTGGATCTGTCTGTAAGACGAAATTCAAGCAGACGCTGTCGGTGCGGAAAGTGATGTGCACGGTATTCTGGGACAGACGGGGCATTCTCCACATTGACTTCCTGACCAGAGGTGAGATGGTGAATGCTGAGTATTACTGTGAAACACTGCAGAAATTGCGACAGGCCATTCAGAACAAGCGGCGTGGGATGCTTAGTGCATTGTCTTCCTGAACGATAACGCTAGGCCACACACAGCTCAACGGACAGCAAGTCTCCTGCAGGAGTTCAGCTGGGAGGTGTTTAATCATCCACCCTACAGCCTGGACCTTGCTCCCAGTGATTTCCATCTTTTCCTACACCTCAAGAAATTCCTGTCCGGTGAGCGTCAGCATTTTGAGAATGACAGAGACGCAGAGATGGTTGTCACACAGTGGTTCCAATCCCAGGCGGCAGACTTCTATGACACAGGTATTCAAAAGTTGGTCCCACGGTATGACAAATGTCTCAATTCCGTTGGTGATTATGTTGAAAAATAGATGAACACTTGCTGTATCTGTTGCAATAAATATTTCCATGAAATTGTTTTGTTTCTGTAAACGGCCCCAGGGAAACTTACTTTGTGGACGAGCCTCGTAATAAATAAAAAGAAGTTTATGGCCTGTTATGTGGCAGTTCCAGCTGCCACTAGCTGCACAACCCACCTTCATGCTGGTACCATTACTGAATTTGTGACTGCATTACAGTACATGTATCCAAAATCTCTCCCCGTCAATCCACTCATTGCCTAGGAAGACTCCTACATAAGAACTAAAGCAAAAATGTTCTGGTGGTACTGGGTTTCTGTAAGAGATCTTCTCAACAAACTGCTAGGTTTATGTAACCAGAACACCCCATTCCCCAAATACGCTAGATAACTGGTAGCTTCCTGTACTTTTCTACACTGATCTCCAACACACTACAGCATTACAGGCAATGACAATTCTGCTGATGAGGCCAAGTTAGCACATCAACCTACACAATGAAGTATTAAATGCAGGAAAAATGCAAATTTCTGCACGGGATGAAGCAAAGTACACTCACGTATTAGTCTGTCACTAGAAGCCCTGATGAGCAGGTCACAGAATATGATTGCCTGATTCAATGCAGCCAGGCTCTGGATACATTATTTCACTGTGTAATACATTACAGTAACTAGTGAGGTTACAGGCAATCAAATAAAATATGACAGAACAAATACGTACAATGAACCATGGGATGTAGCAGGAAGCCAATGTCAAACACTTTTATACCATTTTCCTGGAATGAAACCATGAAAGTCTCATCAAGATAAGTCAGTCCTTGAATACGTACCTCCCAAATGTTAGATGTATCAAGATAACAAAATGACCATGAACTTTACAGTGGGAGAGGAATACACAAAATATTTAGATGTGTAAATTACTGAATACTGAATGTAAATTAGCCTCTTGTGACATGAACACCTATTGTGCCTTGGCTGCCTAGAAATAACGCATCAGGCTGAGGCTCACAAGATGTTGCTGTGAAGAAAACTAGGCCAGTGTCACAAAGGGACTCAGTTCCATTAACAGTGATCCAGGAAGATGATTGACAATAGAAGACACAGTTTTCTTAAGAAGATTTTAATATCAAGAGATCAATTCCACAACAGCAACTTGTTCCCTCCTTACTGATTTGAGCACACAACATAACAACCAGGTATAAGGACTTTCAAATTCTTTCTTTGATTTAGTAACAGGAGGCCAGATGAGGAAGGACTGAAATCAAACGACTCTTCAGTGCACAGCATCAATACCTGAAATGCTTAAATACCGAATCCTGGAAACGTAATACCATATTTAATTGCATAATTTACACATACCATCAGATGTAAAAAAACTGATTGTGTGTGGAATTAAAAAAATATATTTTTACCACTTTTAGCTTCATATTTTTGGTCAGATACGAATATAAATAACAGAGGTCATTACTATGAATGCTCTGTTTACAATACATTGAAAATAATCTAGTTTTTTTCAACAAATAATCACAAAACCTGACATGTTTTGCCATATATGGTCATCTTCAATGATATCTAATTATAAAAAAACTGGATTAAAATTCAGGCAAATTATTTAAAATGTATCTTTATATAAAATACTTATGATTTTAAAAACTAGAACAATATAAGTCAGTGAAGTATAGGTGTGAATTCTGACTGATATCATACACAACTTAAGAACCAAATAAAAGTCAAACAAGATTTATGTAAGCCTACTTCCACATCACACAGTTTTCTATAACATATCACCTTAGTTAGTTAATGGTTCTGGCCAATTTTCATTATTTTATAAATGCATTCAGCATAAGGACAGTAAATCCATGATTAAACAATAAAATCAGAGAAATCAGAAACAATTCTTTTTTGTTTTGTCTCCTATGCTAAAATAAACTATTCATGCCTCAAACGCTATATCTTTGTCTTCTCTATCCCACCAAAAGTGGAGACAGAACCATTAAGATGTCAGGTAAACAACTCGCACTTCACTGGCTTATACTGTGCTACTTATTATTTTAAGTACTTTAAGCAACCAGCTTTTTTAAATAATTCATGTCACATTTCCTCTTATAATTGAACATTCCTCAAGATGGCCATACATGGCCTAAGCATGTCAGGTTTCATAATAGTTTATTAAAAAACTAAATGAACTATATGGTATTTGAAATATTTAAGTCAATGAATATAAACCACTTTTGGTAAGGGATGTCCGAAACCTTATCATTAAGTTGTGCCTTTGTGTACTGCTTTCCAACCTGACTCATATCCTATCTTTTCAGACATATGTAAGGCTTCCAAAATAATGTGCACCCTCCAGCATTTCTACATTTGCTCCACTCACAAAGCATGGGCTCAGTAACTTGTAAATGCCCATGGGCAAACAGATCTGAAGGGAAACAGAGAGACGCTTGGATGCATACCCGCGGTATCCAGATTCTCTATGCTCCTGGCATGGGCCCTGCAGATGTTATCCATATAAGGAACTGCTGATTTACAGTTGAAATAAATAATGTAGTCTCAGTCACCTTTAAGACCTCACGTCATCAAAATGCCCTATGATTTTCTCTAGCCCTGCATGGGCAGAACTGTTTTATTGAATGCAATGGGTTGGCAAAGTATTTAGTTTGCCTCAAAGTACTTAACTCTACACATGCTTAGTATAAAAAATTCTGGCCTTCCAGAGGGCCCAGTTTGAAAATTTCAACTCTTGCAAAAATCACTGTATCTGACAATGTGCTATCTGTTGGCATTTCATGTGAACTAGAAGTAAATAAATATTTGAAGGAAATTATTTTCACACATGTGAAGTTCTAAGGGAGATATTATATGCATTATTTACAAGACAATTAGGAAAACCTAATATAGCTGCTAATAAGGAAAAACAGTGCAAATGATTGTGACAATGAAAATGACAAAATATCAGTTACTGTGGAAATGACTGTTTCTGGAAATGGGTACCTTGATTGAATGTCTGAAAGCATCCACATGAGAACACAGTTCAGAAGGTGATCTAGAATGAAATTCTAAACTTACAAATCTTGAATTTTATAACCAGCCTCTCTTTGGTGAGGAATGTCCAAAATCTCATCAATTCTTAAAAAAATAAATAAATAAAAAAAATGAATTGTACAGTGCATGATTTGTTTCACTACAATGGTAATTCATTACAATTCAAACACTAAAATATAGTACTGTAATGTGTAAAGCCGTTTCTAGGCAACAGCTCAGTAAATACGTGTCTGCTGCAACAGAGGTACTTTTGGAAATGGTGTTTTCTGCTCAGTCTGTGCAAAGGGGCTATAAGAAAGACAACTGAACCAAGATGATGCAGTTGGAAGGGAGATGAGATTCAGGGAGGGCTTGAGCCCGGAGGCAGAAGAATAGCCTTTTTGTTACAAGCCATTACCAGGAAACGTCTAGTAACAGACTGGAAAGTCTGTGTGCTCTATCGATCTGTAACCTGGAAATTAGCAACGGTACCATAATCAAGAGTAATTATGAGTTGTGTTAAAATGGTTAATATCCAACATTTGATCCAAAACCCCATCTACAGTCACACATATATGACAGTAAAATTCTTTCTCCTCAAAATGGTGTATAATAAATCTATGTGAATGAATATTATAGTACTGGGTCTACAATTTTGTTGGGCCTGAATTTTGCATGTTCTGATTAGGTACAGATTGAATTAAAGCTGTCATTTGTTGGATTACATGAAAAAAAAAAAGCTGTGGTAAAACTACATTTTGCACCACACCAATGAATGTATTAATAAATGAGCAGGAATTTATGCTTTTACAAATAAACTGATATGAGCTAAGAGAAACGGTTATGTGTTACCTTGGATAATTATCCACAAATCACACATTAATCAAACACATATCTTATGCGTAAATAATGAGAGAATGTTTAGCTAAAACATGCAGTGTTCTCATCACTTCTAACAGATTCCTTGAAAAAACTACAGATTCTGAGTATTTTGTCTGTCCAGTTTTCATGTAACCATGAAGCATTTACACAGTTCACAAGATTTTTACCCACTGACAAACAATCAGTAACAATAAAGACATTGCCTTGCACTGTTTATAATACATCATGGTTGGATGTTCCACCTTCTCCTAACTTTGGCTACCATTCACTCTCTCTGTCCCAATACTTGCTATCCCTGAAGCTCCAGGTCGTGCAGACACCGCTAGACAAGCTTATGGCATCAGTAGTGTGATTTCTGCCCTACAGGGCAACAGGTTTAGCATGACAATGGAATTGTTTCTTATTGTGGTACTATTCTTTTCACTCTATCTTTTCTTAGCATCAACAATATCCTAGTAGTGCAGAAACTGACACATCCTCAACAATGTAAATTAAATAAACTGCAAATAGCTTCAGGACAAAACGTGTGCACTAGTGTTGCAAAACATCACAGTATTGTTGCAGGTAATCTGAGTAAAGGCCCTACCTCTCTGACTAGGAGCAGCTGCTACTGTTGGAAAAGGGTCGTCATTTATATCTTTCTTGCCTTTCTTTATTTTTGTCTCTACTTCCACTCGACATCAGGCGGCACTTTCAGAAAAGTGACACCAAACAGAGAACAAATGATTAAAATAATATGTTACTGTAAGTGGCACTCCCTTCATAAATATGTTATGTGCAATGTGCCTTACTGAATTCAGTACAAGAAGTCCGTATCATCTTATGTTAAATTTGAAACATGTAGCAATCTGAAAATTTGTCTGGAGAAGGTAAATATAACAGTTAAAGAGTCAGGTTCAAAATCATACTCATTTGTCACACATCACTTTCTTAACATTATGCACACATAATTTTCCTAATCACAATGCAACATGTAAAATTATATTCTGCAAAGTAATATTCACATATTTTACACACCCCAAATTTCAGACATGAGAAGGTACGAAAATTATGCAAGTAAATATGGTACTATAAACAATACACTTGGAATATTTCAAGTATCTTTCTTTCGCCTCCTTTTTGTAAATACAAAACATATTTAAATTTAATCATTATAATCCAAAAAAAAAAAAATGAGCTGGTATAAATACAATATGAAAAATAAAGGAAATTAAGTGGATAAAATTAACTTTCATAACACAGATTTAGAGGTTCAACTGTAGGAGCAAAAAACAAGACTCTGCTGAGGAATTCTAAAACTGTGAAACTGTTCTGGGTTGACTTCCAACAAATATCCTCTATAGCCAAACCTCAATAATTTGGTTCCTGCCAAATTCCTTTCCTATTTTGTCATGAGGAATGATATCAATTCGTATGCTATCTTGTCCTCAAATTACTGAGGTTCAACCATCCTTCCCATGATCGAACCTCAAAAATACCTGGTCCATGCTCCCATTATATAAATAGCAATACTGAGGAGCATATACCAGGTTCTTGTTTAGTCTAGATTTGTTTCCTAATAGTCATCGATGTCATATAGATCATCTTCAAACTCATCACACTGCATGCTCTGGAAGTCCACTTTGTAGCGTAGAAGTCCTGCAAGAATACCAACATACACATTAAGATAGCTGCAAGTATATGCTCGAGCTTGGAATGGGCACAACAAAACTCATGAACCATACAAACCACTTCTGCAGTGTAGAAACAAACAGAACACTTAATGCGACATCTTGTCTCATGTTGGGGAGGGTGCGTCTCTGACATCATGCTAGTTGCCCTTCAGATGACCTGATGTGATAAAACTACAACCTATCACCTGAAGACAGTTGTATCACATGTGCCTGAGGGCATTAGAACATGCATGTATGGTGTGAAGCATACTACTGTGCACCAGTCTACATAACATGCCTCAGTGTTAGAATGTTAACTGCAGTCCTACCACCATTTGCACTGAGCCATATACATAGTTGCTATTTCAACAAGCACTACATACTGTAAAACAGCAAGAAAACCACAGACCTGTGAACACAACATCAAAACGAGGCAAACACACAAAGCTAAGGCATGTTGTCTGCACCCTCCTCACAAGCATGCAAACGCGAACATGACAGTACTACAGGGGTGGGGTCTCATTGTCTACCTGATGAAGAGGCAAACCGAGTGGAGCGAGCGACCTTAGTAATCATCAAGGTCGACATCGTCCAGAGGTTCGTCCGCTTGGAGCGACTGGAAGTCAACTTTGTAGCGTAGGATGCCTGGGCGAGAACAAACAGTGACAGCCCCTCATCCACAAGTTCAATGCACAGACCAATTGGTCTGCGAGACATGCATACCCAACACCACATGGTATACACTTCAGTGTTAGTCTCAGTCCACAGTCAAATCCCACCCCATTATACTCACCTCCTATTCCTCCAAAGCCTCTCACAAACTGTGAGCCTTCTTGTGACTTGTCTGTGATTATCTCAAGTGTAGCTCCAAAACTCTTATAGTTGTTGGCAAGCCATTCCAACAGTGGCTGACATTCTACCAGCTCCAGCTCCACCCCACTCTACAAATTGAAGGAACAATTTTTCACTGTTTGATAGTGTCAGATCCCGCTGTTTATCTGTTTTACGCTATTTACACAGTGCATTCATCTTCACTAGTGGCAGCCACAAGTCATAGCAAGTAATCACAATTACAGACAACTTCACACAAGCCCAGTAGACTACTGATCAAGGTACCCAAATCTGGTCTGTTGTGACTTTCACAAGAATCACTACACACCACCATCAGGCGTAGCTTGCCTTTAGTTTACATTTACATACTATCTAAAACGCACACACGCGTAAGTACAATCATGTGACATGAGAAGTGGCTGGTTGGTTGGGTGGTTACCAGAGAGCATGGATGCCTAACTTTCTGTCTTGTAGCATATGTGACTGGATCTAAGGCGATGGACAGACAGCTATCAGACATATATTTACATGCATGGACTACATTCAATTTTTACCTAAGCAAAATACTCCCATCAGCCCTTGGTAACATTTGTACAGTATTTACTTCAGCCATGTTACCAAGTCTACAGTATCTTATTTTGCAGTCAGAATTCAACAATTTTATGTTGACATTTCAGTGGACATTTATATTAGTTATAACAGTAGAGCGTGGACTGGCCTGCTGCTGATGACAGACTATGTAACTGGGTGGCTAAACATCTCTTTTGAAATAACTTACAGTATCATGTTAAAACAAATATAGAATACTACATTAACAAAATTACTGTGGTCAGAAGATTCAATCAAATGTGATTATGCTGCCATAACCAGGCATTTCCAATACAATGCACTGTTATTTGAACAGTTTTTCTCTTGGGTTTCTAAAACAGTGCCTTTTTCGATGTTTCAATCCACCAAGGAGAGTAAAGATTGCAGTCTGTCACAGTAAGTGCTGCCCTGTCTGCAGATGGTCCATGAAAGAAAACTCCACTGCAACTATGTGTAATGAAAGGAACCACCTAGTAATCTGAGCATTGACAGCAGACATATTATTATTGCTAAATTTTACATCATGTATAATGCAGTTTTCCTCAAGTCAGTACATTTGTGAAAAGGCAGCCAGCAGAACACTTCAGGTAGCACAAATACTTACCACTTATCAATGTTTGTAGAACCAGGAAAATCCCCACTTAATAATTCTCATACCACAAGTAACACTTCATCTGTATGACATTCAGTCCCTATACTAACACTGCTCACCTCTTTGTCTGTGAAGTGTGTCTTGTCCTTTTCTTGCTCAGGTGTGAGGTGCAGGATCTTCTCCTCTGTTGTTGCATGGTTCTTGAGCACATAACGCTGGATGTCTAGATTCTCCCAGCAAATAAGCGTCTCCACAGACCCCAACTCTAGTGCACGCAGTGTGTCCTCAACTCCAAAACAGTACTTCCCAGTATCCTGGCTAATTTCATCAAAATAGCGCCCTGCAAGAATACGATGACACATTATCTTCATATTAACCATTCTTTGAAAGTTTCACACATTACACTTCACATAACAAACACTCCATTCTCACTGATTAATATAACATAATTTTGTCCCCAGCAATAAGGTATGTCAACTTGGCTGTCCTGCAACTGACCAGAATTCAAATATTTATCAATACCTAAAACCATGACAAAACATGATATTTAACCACATGGAAGTTAATGCTTTTGAGATAAAAAAAGTCTTATTCTCATAAAGGAGTGCTGTATCTGATCACACCTTCAGGCCACTGAGTACAAGAGATACTGGGGGGGGGGTTAAGGATATAAACACCCCAGGAAACTAACATGTAAAAAGAAGGCTGAGGCATGGGCAGTGGGAGAAGCAAGCATAATGAGGGGAAAAGAGGACCAAGAACAGGGATATAATGTTCAGTACAGCAATCAGCCAGAAAATCTTATTGTACCTAAAGTAAACTTTGCGATAAGAAATGATGCACTGAAATGAAGTTCCTTGGTTGGTTACATTGAAGAATTAATAAGAGGTTATTATACTGTTGCACAGTGTACAGTGCAGTGGTCTCCCAAAAAGAAAAGAAAATTACATGATGGCCCATATGCAGGCGAAACGTGATAAACTAGAAGAAATATATGACTAAAGACATTTTAGAAATTGGATAATCACTTTTAATGTATAAAATATACTTTCAGTGTCTTATTGACATATAATGATTTTAACACCATCAAAAGTATTAAAATACATTTTTAGTGTGAAACATAACCTAATGTCTTTTACGTTGTTGTATTATTGGCGGATACTTTGATAATAAGGATTATTTTACCGAGTTGAATATTTAGCGCAAGTAATATAAAGGTGAACCACTGTTCAACTGGTAACGCATGACTAACAAGTACTGTGTGTGATTTAAGAAAATGCCATCCCATTTGGACACCAACTACCCAGTTAAATCCAAACAGTCTAATCCTTCTCTCCCTAACCTCCTTGATGAGCATTCACATGTATTCTCCATCGACATAACACTGCGAAGTAATGTCACTGATCTCCACTTACATGAGCTGGCATATGAAAATATACTGAGCATACAGAGTCATCTGTGGAAAAGATGCAGCTCATGGTGAAGTACAGAAAAGCCACATACAATGTACATTGGTCAAACCAGCCATCCTATCCCCACCAGAATATCAGAACACTTCACAGATACCAGGCTTGAGACAAACATTCCACCAAAATCAAACACAGCCTCAGATTTAGTAAAACTGAGGCCCTAGCAAATATCCACTTATTGTCTCTGCATCATTATGGCAGCCATGAGAATAGTCAAACACTTTCTCAACCTTAACTGTGTACATAGATATAAACTAAGTAAAGTCTGGTTTCACCTCCCTTTCCTGAACAATATTTCCTAACCCTTACTCCCACTTGTGTGACTTGTATATTAGGCCACTTCTTTCTGTCTCATTCACCCTCGAGATTGCTACTATGGTGCATACAAAATGTTGGAACAACTTCAACATGACATCATGATGAGTAGAAGTAGACGTTACACATCATAACAGAGTAACTTTTACAGCAACGCATCCAACCCTCAAGCTGGAAGATGCCTGAAATTACTTATACAAAATATCTACAGCCACTCCAGTTAGAAAAAATACCAAACGAAAAGCTTCTCTGTGGTCATACTTGTATTGCACATTGTACTCATATGAGGGAAAACATACAGTTGCACCTTCAGTACTCAAGACTTCAAATGGGTCCACTCTGCACCCGTGTTGCTCAGCCTCTTCAAAAGCCTTGCCCTTAGCTAGAGCCAAAACCTTCCAAATTGGGGCCCTTTTAACACCCAATGGCTCCATCTAGTGGGTTACACAATAAGAACCTCCATAGGAATGATGAGGTGGACAAACATCAACCATCCCACTGGTGATATGAACAGTAACAGAAGCCATGAAGAACTACAATAAACGTTACCTATTAGTTTCTTTTCTTGAATAAACTTCACATTCTGCAGGGACTCTGCTGCCAACTCAATGGCCTGGTTAAAGCCATTCTCTCCCCCGTATGACACATCCACTAGCTTGATGATCTTGGCCTGCAACCGCTGTAATGCATGCAACAACATACAGTTAACTGTACCAACAGAACTTCTTACAGTATAAACAATTCAGGGTACCTGCATCTGAAGCTATGGTACCACTTGCCCTATTTTGTAACTAGATCCAGTGCACTGTTTGTTCAGCATGACAGAATGGAATCGAAATTCATTATTCTATATTCAATAAGCAATTGTGAACAGTCAACAAGGGCGTTGTCCTGTAATTTAGAGACTGGGTGACTATCCATAACTGATACTTTGTTGTGAAATGTTATGTGCTTAGTACTGGATGGATTCCTTGTAAGGGGCATGCTTTGGTGAACCTGATAATGAATTTTGGGTTCCATATAAATGTGGAGAATTTCTGAAAGAGCAGAATTGAAATATCCTGATGTGAGGAGTGTCCACTTGCAGCAAGCTAGCCATTCAGATTCGTGTAATACTGCCTAGTTAAAGAGATGCCTGTTCAGCCACTAAGGGGAAAATGATATCCGAAAGTTCCCAGACTATTATTGTTGTAACTGAATCAGTGAAAGACAATAGTAGGCATCAGACGAAGAGAGACACCAAAAACTGATGTAGGGATGCAGGAAGCAGCGTCGTCAGCAGTGACTTGAAGCACAGAGCAGATGATGCTCGAGATGGTTCAGTTCGTATAGCAACAGGCGTGTCCAGAGTGGTTTGAACGGCTGTTGTACTGCGATGTGGAAAGCAAATGGAAAAACTACCACATTATCACTTTTCCTGGATAGTCTCTTTCCAAAAACAGAGATACCATATATGCAAGATGTTTCCTCTGGAGACAAAACAATCCGGATGTAAACTACCCCCCCAATCGGATCTC
>NW_019720577.1:119005-124035 GCF_002891405.2 Cryptotermes secundus
GAAGATGTAAGAAGATGCTGGACGACCTTGGGGACAGAAGAGGATATTCTCATTTGAAGGAGAAAGCTCTAGATCACATAAAGTGGAGGAACTGTTTTGGAAAAGACTGTGGACCTGTCGTCTGACAGATTACTCATGAATGAATGAATGAATGGATGGATGGCAAAATCGAGCAACATGTCTGCCATCAAGTTTTGTGTGAAGCTGGGCAAATCAACTACTGAAACCCTTGAAATACTTTGTGAGGCTTTTGGAGAATGTTCTTTAAGCCGGACAGTGGTTTTTGAATGGCATTCATGTTTCAAGGCTGGTCAAGTGTCAGTTGTCTTACATCTGTTTTTGTTTTGTTAAACTATTTTTCACCAAGAAAATCCATTTTGTTTTTAACTTCTTACATAATACAGAGCCATTCCAAGTCCTATAGCCAAACTTTAGGTTATTAGGGACGTTGGTTTGTCACCCTTGTCAAGTTATATTTCACCACCATTCATGAAAATAACTGTCCATTCACGCATACGCTTAGTTATACACAGACTGATTCTAAATTACTGTCGGAGTTTCCAGTGAATCCAGGAAGCGTTTTATAGTAGCCCACAATAATCAACCTAACATGCTTCTTTGCAGTTAGAAGTACCACAAATGACTGTTTGGAGGGTTGTACATAACAGCCTACAAAGTGCAGACTGTACAAACTATAAAGCTGAACAGTAAATCTTACCACTTCCAGTTTTCCTAAGACACGAGGGCACATTAAGGACATTGTTTACAAGACCCGTGACCTTCCTCGATGAACTGAAGCTCAGAATTGTCGATGAAACCGACACATCTTATATGCCAAAAAAGGCGTGTATGTTGAAGTTATTTAGCATTCTGCTGTACTGATTTTACATGTAATAAAATTGTACTGAGTTACATTTTCATATTCCATAAGCAATTTTGTTGTTGTTGTTTCTGGTTTGAAAATTACAGGCCACAGAAACCCTGCCAATAATTTAGAATCACCCTGTATATTTAACATACCTATTTATTGCTTTTAATTAGAACGAATGATGAACAAAGATTCCAATACATCAGCTTTTCAACATGAACTTTATATTACATTAGCATACATGTCTGATCATGCAGTGGGGACCTGAATACAGTTCTAAAAAGTGGTGCTCAAAGCTATGGCATCTCATACACATGCTTCATAGTGACACCAAATGGAGTCCCTTACAAGAAACAGTTGTCTAGGTTGGTCCTGAACGTCTGTCATAGCCACCAGGATGGAAACAATAGATCATCACAATCACAAACGTTTTCTCTGATGCATCCACTTTAGAAAAAAAATTGTTGGATTCGTCAAGTCAATGTGTGCTGACGACATGAGTGTACCTGTTTCCATCCACCTGTAGTATATCACTGAAAATACATTAGGTTGCCTCCAATCTGGATACCAATAATGGTATATCCTAAATGCAGCTCTAGCATTTCCATCATAAAAAGCATAAATGAAATGCATATAGCATACTTGGCACTAGTTAATCATTGTCATCTCATTTCACTATCACTACTTTTCTGCTGGAAGTAATGTGAACCATAATGAAGTATGATTCCATTTTGTAATGTTATGATGCCACCACTGCACAAACAAACACACGCACACACAAAAGATTGGCCATATAAAGTACAACTGAAACATCATCAAATAAGATGATGTCTGTTTCCATACTTTGCTCCAAATTATCTCAGAAAGATTCCAAAGTTTGGCTACTGGACTCTGAATCACCCTACACATTCATAACACATGTTAAAAATAATCTCATATTCAAGGACATACAATCATAAAGTAAATGGTTTCAGTCCCATGCTCTTAGCCCAGCTGCAATTTTATGATGACTCATTTGTAACTCCTCTTCCAACCAAGTATCAAGAACAATGCAGGCAAATCAGATATTGTCAACTGGTCATTCAGAACAATGACAGAGAATGCTTGTGTTCATAAGACAAGCAAGCTGTTCACAAAACATTTTTGTTGCCCCTTGATACACAGAAGTTCTTAATGTGAAATTTATTGTTGTTTAAATAAAAATACTGGCCCAGTTTATAGTTGATGGCATTCAATAAAGGAGATATGTCTCAGTAGGCTAAGCAGAAGCAGTTGTGGTGCTGGCAGAAACTGTACTGTCAACCACAGTCAGGCTCTCAAAATAATATGCTTATTTAGCCTTCATAAACAACTGGATTTCTATGGCTTCATTTCTGACCAAGAACTTGGTAGGTCACAGAGCAAGAAAGCATTTTACTGAGTACTTCAAAAGTGACATTGAGATTTATATCTGGACTAAAAATAAACTTCACGCATGGGCAGGACATGGTATACAACTGACCTGAGAAGAAATTATTAGTGCAGCTGGGGTGTGTGGGGTAGGCTGTTGTGTGCTAGGCAAAAGCATGCAAACACCACTTGTATAAAATGTCTAAAAAGAACACAACTGTTTTAAAAGAGTTGTGAGGAGTGGTGAAAACAAAACTGTTAACAAGGACTGGCCATTTAGCTCAGAAGGAAATTAATACAGAATGCTGCTGGGCAAGCCTCTCTGAAAGCAGCACCTTAGAAGACTGAGATGGGATGGTAATATTAGGATGGATCTTAGAATAGGAACCTTTGAGGTTTTTCTGTATGCAAGCTAGGCACTTCAAGAAAAGAAACAAGAAAATAAAGGGAGAAGGGGGAGAAGGAAACTACAACCAACCTGAAAGGACTTCCTGGAGAATGTCTCAATATATTCTGCCATGACTGAATAATACGACAGCATGTAACTTCTATGTATAATGGATGCAGCAGTATAGAAAGAAAAACTACAACAGAATAACTGTTCTTAATACAAATTCAGTTCTGTTACATATGACTTTCTGAATCACAACAGAGAATGGGGCAGAGCAGAACAATATGCAGCCTTGGTTTCCAGGACTGGTTAAACCTACCGGATCAAACATATCTGACTGGCTGAGCTCTGTCTTGAAGTCTGCACTGCCTGCAAGGATGATACCAGCAATGTTTGGCTTGTCATTTGTGATGAAGAGTGTCGTTGCCACTTCTGCTACTTTACGCACATAGTTGTGCCTTTTCTCCATTCTAAGTCGTGCAAATCGGAGTGCAGACTGACCTCCTCTACCTGAAATATCATCCATACAGAATACCAACATTAGGTAATTGACAATAATACAAGTACACAAAAGGTATACTAAAAACTTACTTTATATATAATCACACATACAGAATTTGTACTTCATTCACTCATTCATTCTCTTTCACTTCATTTAACACATTATTGACAGGTAAGAGGACAATGTTGAGTGGCAGGATGATCAGTGAATAATGAATTTGAAAGGATGTAGCCATGGCCTAATTTGAGGCAATATCCCGGCTCGTGCTTGAAGAGTCAAAGATGATGGAAAACTCAGTCAAGACAGATGTTTTCTGGTCCAACATCTGAACTTCAGATCTCCTGAATAGGTAGCAAGAGTGTTCACCCACTTGACAAACTTCTGTAAACTGGCTGTTCTTAAAAATAAAAAGCTTCCGGTACAGAGAAACTGCCCCCGACTACTACCCTGAAAATAAACTAAAATGCTGTTAGGTAGATTCACTGTTGGTGGCTGATTATACAATTCAGGGAATGTACACACTGTGTTAACAGTTGCTGTTTAATTATTTCACATATGCCTGAAACATGAGAGCCTTACACTTTCCTGAAATAAATATTTCAGAAAAATTACCTTAGCTTGCAACTGTGGCATGAGAATAAAGCCTGTCATAACAGTGAAGGCATTTGGGAAAAATGACAGTTCTCATTTAGAACGCTAGTGGACATACAGTTGTCTTCCTGAAGATATCACCTATGAAGTTTCACTGACAGAGATGGTCTCCACAACAACTCCAATTTAACCAACCATTTTGTGTCTTGATGCCTGTCTGAAGGGTACCTACTTTTCTGGCTACAATGTTCATATTCACTTGGCATTGACCTATGATAAAATCTTATATACTGAATATGAATTAAATATGTCTCATCATTCTGGAGCAAGCAAAGGACACAATCTGTCATGCATGTACTAATAGGTTTTTATTTTAACTGTAAGGCAGTCAGAAGTGTATCCTTACAAGGTACTAACATGCTATAATCTATATCCATGTAACGTCATATTTAATACAGCTACATAAAAGCAATAAGACAGTAAGAGGTCAGGTAATATAGTGAATGTTACAATACGAGTAGTGAAAGCTCTTCTGTGGCACAAGAAGACATGCCGAAGAGTTGTGCAGATCCCACTACATCCATGCTTCCAAGACCAATGAAGGGGAAAATGGTCTTCCCTGAAGAAGGGAGGTATTGTATGTAAGATACATTACCCTCATTACCATAATGGTGAGGTATTTACTTATATTCTTGCATGGTATTTTTTTTATCCAGAGGTCCCGGGTTCGATTCCCGGTGCTACCAGATTTCCTGTGAAGTAGTGGGTCTGGAACGGGGTCCACTAATATTAGGTAGAAGAGTAACAAATCTATTTCATCTAGCATTTAATTTCTCTTTAAAAATTTCATTTTGTGTTATTTCTGTGGTTCGTTTAACCCCAACACATATCGAATCTGCTTACTGCTCAGAGCATCCGAATATCCTTGAAATACGGGGATAGAACAATCCATATGTAAGAGGGGGGACCCAAAAATAACCGGAAACGACCTGTTGCATGCGCATGCTTTGTAGTTACGAGCTGTGCTGCTAGGTGGTGTTAGCTTGGGGTCTCCCACGACTGTTAGTGAGCTGGCGTCAGTCTGAGTTAAGTGGTTTGTCTGTGGTGCTCTGTTGTGTGCGTTCCTGTTTCAACCCTTTGGCGATTAGTGAGATGGCCGACCAGAAGGAACAAAGAGTGTGCGTGAAATTGATGAAGATCGTCGAAAGACCATTGACCAACTTTCTGAGGAAACGAACATCTCATGGAGCACGGTCCAGCAAATTTTAACCGAAGGTTTGCACATGAGA
>NW_019720577.1:124662-180888 GCF_002891405.2 Cryptotermes secundus
ATAGGGTAAGTAGACAATGTGAGGTCCTGTTAGACGAGATTCTAGGAAAGGAATGCAGTTAACAACCTGCCGCGTCCTCTTGCACTATTCACGCAGTCCCACCCCACACCCTTGTTTTCGCATAAAACCCACGCTCCTCATGCAGCCCGCGGTCGTATTCTTCCAGGACAGTCACGTCAGCAAGTAGAGAAAGTGAGGGTGGGCAGACACATCGAACTTTCCCACGATATCAGAGAAATTCAGGAATGAAAATGACGTTACATACGAGGTTGATGCATTTGTGCATGTCGTACTAAGCAAGGTACAAAAACAGTTGCTGTATGAGGAATTAGTTCGTACCATTGAATATTTGACACAATAGACAAGGTGTCGCAGAAACCGATGTTGCTATAACCAAGTTTTACTGTATTTTCTTATGCTGCACATATGCAGAAACAAAAAAGGCTCAAATGCACTGACAGCTGACAGTTCATTTTAGGACATACTACATGGATTCAATACATGGGCAATGTCTATACTCTGAAAAGGTTCCACAATTTAATTTACCCTACAATGGCATAAGAACCACAAAGCTATATGCAAGCAGGACTACCAATGGGATAAACTGGGTTACCAAAATTACAATATTGAAATGCCTCATTTCCTGCAACCCTTCACAGAGATACTATCCTACAAATTCATTGTATATGTTTAGTATGTCCTCAATGTATCTGTAATAATTTACAATGTAATATTTTTAAGTATATTAATAATGTTGGTACGTTCCAGGTACTGGATGAATATTTCTGCTAGGAAAGATGATGTTGGGGCTCCCACTGCTAATCTGTCATCTTGTAAGATTTGAGGCTTTCACGGCGGTGACTATGAAGAAAGCAGTCTTCTGGGCTTTGGCGCCGTGTATATGTGGTGTTAACCGACGTTTCGGAGGAACGTATCGCCCCCATCTTCAGGGTTGAAGAAAAAGTATAGNCCTGAAGATGGGGGCGATACGTTCCTCCGAAACGTCGGTTAACACCACATATACATGGCGCCAAAGCCCAGAAGACTGCTTTCTTCAATCTGTCATCTTGTTTACAGTACTGATTGTTGAATTGTAAATAGATTTGATCTATGATTGTAGTTATTAATATTATTAGCTCATTGTCATTTTTCTGGTGTACTGTTATTGTCTACGACATTTTTGATTATATAAGTTCTCTTTTGGGGATATTTGCATGCATATTTGTAATATAAAAGAACATAGATACCACCAATATTGAGAATGCCTTAGTAGACTTCAATTCCATACTCCCTAATATCCAGTTGATAATTGAAAAAGAAACAAATGACAAATTAAATTACCTATGATGCAACCATTACGAATATACAAAACACACTCACATTCAACATATATAGGAAACTCACATCCACGGATCTGATCATACACAACAACTCATGCCACCCACAAGAGCATAAGAACGCAGCCATTAACTACCTCATAAACTGCATGAACATGTACCCCACAGATACAAACAAGAACTATGAATTACAACACACAAGAACAATATTACATAATCACTCTACATATAAACATCTAGGCAAACAAAAAAACAAATCTCGCATATAAAAAAACACACCACCAGAAAACAAAACTGAACCACCTTTACATATACTGGGGGGAAAAATGAGGATCATTACAAGATTATTTAAAAGCACAAACATCATTCAATGCCACAAATAGGACAAAAAATCTTATTACAGACACTTTCCACGAAAGTGGCATTTACTAACTAAAGAGAAGAAACTGCCTTTTGAAGTATGTAGGCCAAACAGGCAAAAATTTCCAAACATGCTTTGAAGAGCATATACAAGCCATATGGGCCAATAAATCAAATTTCAAATATCCACAACATACAATGGACACACTTCACAATAAAACTACTAAATACACTAGAATGGTTCTAACATACACAACCTTAGTATAAAAAAAACTTCAAACAACCCATACACAGACATACTTGGTGGCACAAGAAATGATCCAGTATTTGATATATTAATAAAATCTTTATTTCAATTACAATACACTTGGTCGTCTACTTATAACAGACTTCCAGTCTGACTGACAAGCCGTAAGTCGGCCATATATTTATTAACAGTATTTTTTAACCTTTTCTAATCTTTTTATCATCTTTATAATTTATTTTTAAAATCTTTTACATTTTAATCAACTTTTATTTTTCATTTTTTTTTTGTGGTCATAAGTGCGGCTGGTCATAAGTCGACAACCAAGTGTACTAGACACTAGCATACAAAAAGAAAGACCACTGCATGGAGACTTATCCTCTGTGAATCAAGTGTTCAATATGACCACCATTACATATGTCAGCTTCTTCAACAAGAACTGTGATGATGATAATTACTGGACAGCACATATCCCCAGTTATCTTGACGCAGGCCTGAATGATAGTGTGCTCAATTTCATTACTGTTTGCAGCTTTTTTGGAAAAATATTTTCCTTAATAGTCACATGGGTTTAAATCAGGGCTATTTGGGGGCCAGTTCTGTCCACATGCGAAATGATCAGGAAATCGGTTTGAGATGACACATGAGCTGAAAGTGACATATGTGAAGTCCAAAACAACATTTGCTGTGTGCGGCCTGACTCCATCCTGCATGAATAACTAAGTTTGTAATGGCAAACCTGTAGCAAGAAGTACAAAAGTACAATGCAACATGTTTACAGTAAACAGCGCTAACTGTTCACTTTCTCTTCAATAACAATTGGACCTAGCAGTCCATGACTTGAGATGGCAACCCACACTTTAAATCTCCATGCATGGTGCACCTTCTCACGAATCACACATATTCTCTGACGCCTAAAATCGAATACTTTGCTTATTAACCACACCGCCCAAGTGGAAGTGCACCTCATCAGAAAACCAAACACTGCTGAACAACACCTAATTATTCTGAGCCCATTCAGCAAACGTCAATCTTTGATGTTTGTTTTGAACTGTATGTTTAGGCAACAGTCATCATTCTCTATGGACAGAAATTCAAATTACTTTTCAATATTCATTGCACCCAACCTCTGAATATCTCTAGTTGTGCTGCAGTCTTCCTTGTTGATTTACTGGGGCTCCTTCGCAGCGTTACTCTGACAGTGTCAATGTCCTCTGAAGAACGTACAGATGAAGGCTGGTGATGTTTCCTCCCCAATACTGAACCATCATTATTAAACTGGTTATAAAGTTTATTAATTGTTTTGAATGAAGGCGCCCATCATGTTTGAAAATGGGCATGAAACTGCCTGTGTGACCACAACACTTCTTGTTTCAGTAAAGAACAACACTGGTGTTATGCATTGTTCTCCAGACAGTTTTTCTTTGTCAGCCATCTTGTGTAAACTGGGGCATGAGCAGGAACAGTGCAACAGTAGTGTGCTCGGGAAGAGTAAGAACTAATCTCCATGGTCTACTGTGTTACCATGTTACAAAACACTGTTCACTGCATGGGTGAATAATTAATACTAAATCAAATACTGGATCATTTCGTGTGCCACATATGGAAAAGAAATCCACCTCAACCCCTTTCCTCCCTGTTCACTCTAAGCAACACAAATGGGCAAGACATCATCACAGGAGCAACAAAACTAAAACCCAACAAGTAATTATATAGACAAACACAGTTAAGTACCTACAACTCCAATTTATATTAACATCACAAAATCTCCGTTTCTGGAAACAGTAAAATCTAATATCACCACACTACCACTAATGATCAGCAATAACAAAGGCAGAACCAAGGAACCTAACATAGAATATAAAGTAAGTACACAAAAACATAGAAATCACAGTAACAAAATATGTATTTACCATTCTCTTACACTGTATTTCTAATTTACAGTTAAAACTGCATATGCAAGATAACATGTGCCACTGACAACAACAAAGTCATAATCACCTAGTCCTACAGAACATCAGAATGTAGTAAGTAAACCGCAGAAACGACCACAGACAATAAGACATCCACAAAATCCATGTCACCACAAAAAAGCATTCCATCAGTCAGTCACAGTTTATCCCCCCACCCAATTCCACATGTAATTACCCCCACATTATAAATATATGAAAACCCTTAAAAACTAGGAAATAATAGTTATTTCAAGAATTTTACCAATTGACAATAAATACTGTGGCATATAGACCCAGTGTTAAGTGGTGACTCTGTAAACAGCGACAACTGCTATACAACAGCTCTGTAAACACATTCCCATTGCCAGGCAGCAGATTCTTAATAATGAAACAGTTGTACAACAGTGGAAAGGGGGTGTTTCTACATGGTCCATACCAAGGGACAAAGTCAGTTGAGAGTGAAATTTGTGTGGGAGGGTGTGAAGAGAGGACCTGAGCATGTGAAGCTGAAGAATCTACAATGTTAGAAGCTGTTGCTAGGGAACAGCTGGTGAAGACACAGCAGGCTGGAAAAGACTTAATGGGTGCTGTGGTGATTTGTGAATTGTGGATATAAGTGATGGCTCTATAAATGCTTACAGTTCCAAGTTCCGTATACAAGTGGTCAATAAATCTATTCACCAATCCAAATCCCATCTATAGTCACCCCTACATGTAACAACATTTTAGTTATATTTGTATTTATGTATATAAAATGCTGAGGACTTACATGTATATATATATATATATATACTTATATGTACTCGTATTGTTTCTACTTATATGACAAGACTAACAACAACGGATCCATTGCGTAAGCAGTTTAGTAGTGAATAATGATACAATTTATTATCTTGAAAACAACTGATGATGGATGCAAGGCTGAAACATGTAGTGTGATAACATATCAATAAAACATTAGTACTGAAAAACAAAAATGTTGTGACTGAAAGGTATACTGTATATTAGTGTTACACACAACAGGAGACATAACTTACAGATAAAAATAGTTACATGTTTATACTGCCAGCTCTTAATCTAGTAAATATAAAAACGTGACTTCCCTGCTTCCTGCTGGCCCCTAGCTTTCAGAGTCCTTGCTCTCACTAACTCTGATCCAGATTAACATTGTAAAAATGCGTACAGCAGTAGTGGGCTGGCTGTCCACTAATGATCTAGGGCTGTTTTACCCAGCTGTAGTTGATTTTTAAGTCATAAAATGTTATTCCAAAAAGGAATTTTTGTTTCCTTCTTTCCACCATGGACCTAACAGATGACAAACACCTAGCAATGTTATTAAATTTGGTTTGTTCTTTTGCAAATAAGTACTGCACAGGTAATTTCTGGAAGTAATCTGAATCCCCATTCTGTACTCAATTTTATTATACAAGTATAATTTAATTTCTTAATTTGAGTTTTCAGTTCTTTTTCAAAGCCTTTCACTATTACATATTATAATAATAACACGAAAATGAACCATATCATAGGAAATGAATTACTACATTGTGTGGTGAACAATGAACTTCTGCTCATTGTCTACACATCTTCAGTCTTCCTCACAAAACCTATATAGAGCTACTTGTTACACGGCAGTTAGAAAAATACCATTTAATTTCAATGCAATCAATTAATTTAGACAAATTTCAACTAACAGTACTTGCATTGCCAGGCAATCTAGTGAAGTGGGGAGAAGGATAAGTAGAGTGCTGTGTGTGTGGTGGAGGGGGGATGTAAGCGAAGAAGGGAAAATTTGGCCTAGCCATTCAAATCTCTTCTGCCCATCTACTCTTGACATGACAAGACAGAGACTGTGAAGCAACTAAAGATATTTTTAAGGAAGTCAAGCCACTAGATCCACCAGATACCCACAGTGAAATTTTACCACTGACTTCAGGGGCTACAAATGCAAAAATTCAATATTTCCGATTTCTTCAATCAATTCAATCCCCTTTTGCACCATCGAAATTACTTGCTTTATTGTCATCTTCAACCATACCCTCATACAACTCGATGACTCATCCAAAAGATCACCAGCTCATCCACTCAGCAAGTCATCTACAGTGATATCAGTGACTGTTAATTTTTCTTCCTTCTGTATTATTAATATAAATTCTATCCACAATTTAATATCTATTTAATACATTTTGAAATACATCTTAATACTTTTCTTAATATTCAAGAGAGAGAGAGAGAATGTGTGACTGTTTCGAACAGTTTGGCAAGTGTGCACATTTTCTCCATATTTCAACAATATAATGTCACCCCATTTCTTAGCAGTGCCTGGTTTTCTTTTTTCAAAGTAAAAAACACAATTTATACATACTGAAATGACATAAATATTATTAAAATAGAAAAAGGATGTATTATTCTGCACAATATATTGAGTTCAAGTAACAGCAAGAATATTCTGATACTTTCTGTAAGAGATTTCAAGCATTTCCACCACTTCATATAAAGTAAAAATAACAGGCCGTGGAGGCCCATAGGGTTGAGATGTTGAGGTCCCCACATTTTCTAGACAATCGGCTCCTAGATGGCAGCAAGGTTGTCAGCCCTATGCCCTGGCCGCCCTTTTCCCCCCAAGAATATTCCTGGTACTCATTTCTGTTAGAGGCTGAGTCGACCCCAGGGCCATCAATTCATATGGGGAAATTAATTCAATTTATGCAATTTCATCTTCAGCAACATATTGTTTGGACAAAAATTGACATTAATCAAGGAGTATTTGCATCTGTAATCTGAGAAGCTGTGAAACATCAGGCATATGGTTCTCTCATGAGGCAAACTGCTCATAAACAAGAAACAAGAAAAACAAAATTATTAAGTCCTCTTACTGCTCAAAACAAACATCAAAGATCTGTCAAAAGGGTAAGTATCAATGAACAATTCCAACATGAAAATCTCTTCAATTGACGAGAAAAACTTGTAGCTCCATCAAAAGAACTATTTTTGTAATTCATGCATTACAAAAACAGTACAATGACAAAAATCTAAAATCTACTATCAAATTTGCCAGGACAAAGATAATAATTTCTCCAATTCTGAGATCTTCAATACTCCTTGGCTTATCTTAATCTTGTAATCTTGAAAGTTACAATGCCACAAAGAATATTTTATTACACAGGATGAAATCGAGACAAGTATACCAATAAATGTGATATAAACAAAGTGATAAGAAAAGCATCTAAACATGTAATGGAAGTTAAAAACTGTATTCCTGATACACTTAGTACAATGAGCTGGACATGTAGCTTGTACACGACAAACCAAAACTCAACCACAACTCTGACAAAGAAACATCTTGGAAAGCAGCCATTATAAAGGGAAAAAGGTGTAAGATAATACTACTATAATGTAGGGTATTAGAACATATTCTGATATAATGGACAGGATCTGACTAGCTCAGACAATGCACTGGACCTTCAGGTTCTACTGCCAGACACTCAGTTACTGACACTGAGCTCTTCTGCTATGCTGCATACATCCCTTCATGAACTGATGGGCACATTTCTCTAATCTGCATTATTTCAAAAACATGAAAATTAGGTGAACAAAACTAAGATGTGTGAAGCTATATTACAATCTGACAAGACTTTCTCATGGACTGTACTCACCGTGCTTCTTTGGCAGGTCCACTGTGAACTTGTGTAGCACCTCCCGGGTGTTGCCCTGCAGTGTGCCGAAAAGAGCCCCATTCCCATCCATCACGATGAACCCAAACTTGTTGTCATCTGCTAACAGTGCTGTCAAGGCCTCTGTGTGAAACTGCAACATGATTCATACAACAAAAATTAAATGTACACAGAACATATGATGCAAGCAGCTGCACACATCTTGAAAAAAAGATAAACTTATAATATTCATAAGGAACAAAAATTCACAGGTTATAAACCAAAATATTCAACAAGAGTAAAAGACTGTGAAGAAAGCAGTCTTCTGGGATTTGGCACCGTGTATATGTGGTGTTAACCGACGTTTCGGAGGAACGTATCGCCTCCATCTATCGCCATCTCTTTGCTTGCAGATTCTTATATATTTTTTTCTTCTACCCTGAAGATGGAGGCGATACGTTCCTCCGAAACGTCGGTTAACACCACATATACACGGTGCCAAATCCCAGAAGACTGCTTTCTTCATAGTCACCGCCGTGAAAGCCTCAAATCTTACATACAAGATTAAAAGACTGTTGCAGATAATAAGACGACAAAAGATGCTCTCCAATAACATCAGGCTACCACATATTTTACAGTAATGCAACTGACAATACTTATGTTTATAATAATGTGAGGCACTATAAAAAGGTAGGCAAAGTATGGGTTACACTGGGAAATGTAACACTTACTGCAATTCAACATGAGCACTGGAATCAGTGGTATCCATTACAGTTGCATTATTTATAATTAATTTCTCAAGAACTTATTATTAACTAAACTGATATGTGATAGTTTTAATTACACAACATTAACATGAAACCTGACAGCACTTCTTTTTCATGTCACAAATGTCAATTCTGACATTAAAGAAGGCAGTTACAAGTTCACTATCCTAATTTATGTCAGCAATTCTGCCCTTGCTTCTGAATTCCTTTTGTCCTCAGTCTACAACTTAAATGGTAACTGGATGTACGAAAGCATTATAATCACTCCATAAAAATCATTACACACATGACCGCCTGCATTTAACAAAATTTAGCAATTTACAACCTCTCACAGACGAGAGTTAAGATGACATTCTTAGACTGTAATGTAATAAACTTTATTCATTCGCATCTGAAGTTCTTAAAAACTGTCATTTCACTGGGAGAGACAATTTCTGTAGTGGTTAAAATCTGTCTCTAGGGGAAGCACGATGCTCAGATTAGTTGCATTTTAAATGATACTGAACTCCCACTGAGAGGTATTACACTGTGTTCAGAGAAAATAAGTTTTCAATGTCATCTGATCTGACTTTTGGTCTTCAATTTCCCAAAATACCTTTCAATTCTTTTAAAATATATATTTTGCATAATATTATGTTCTAATGAACAGCCGAATTTCAAGCCTAGACTGCCATGGGATCAGATGGTATAAAATCATACATCGACGCATGTAGTACGAATGAAGTATCTGTCAGGATGTGTGGTGATCCAGCCGAGACTCAAACCAAGCACCTATCAAATTCTACAGTGTTGCCTCAAAACAAACATTTTCAGTAAGACAGCATATGATTCAGTTAGCAGAGGAGTGTTCTAAAATATTCTCATTAAATTCAGTATTCCCATGAAACTAGTTGGGCTAATTAAAATGTGATTAAACAACAGTCCGTAGCAAGATGCCTCACAAGTATTGCTTTAGAAGACAGAGTGTTCCAAGAGGGTCTGTAACTGAATGGAATACATCAAATTTTTGTCCCTGCTGATGACCTTCACCCCCTTAGCCTAAAGCTAAAACTAAACAATATTTAATAATTCAATCACTTTACAAAATGCACTGCACCTCCATCACAAAAGACCAATTAGTTTACGAGAAAAACTGCTCTGTATTTTGGGTATCATACTGTGATGTACTGCCCTATGGAGGACATCCCCTCCTCCGCCAGTGATGACGTAACAACATCAGGCTCTGTCGCTACTACGGTAACAGCCCAGTCAACACTCTGCCCCCCCTCCCCCACGGTGATGTAGTCGGGGATGCCGCGGTTGCTATGCAGCAGCAAACAACTCTAGACAACGTTGCCCAGCAACACCTGTAAACTTGGTGACTAGGCAACAAGGAAGCGAGGCATTTTCCCGTCGTCCAGCTGAGGGTTTATAAGAGAACTACACTGTCTAACGATTTACATTCACGATGCCTCTTTTTTTGGCTATTTCAAACATTTCCATGATTACTGTCATCGGCCCATACTAATGGTGTTTATTTAGTATGTGTTGGGCAAATGCTGATTCGTCCTTGTTTAATCTTATGTTTCTTATGTGGTCTTTGTATCTTGTTAGATTTCTACCAGTTTGGCTGATGTATACTTTTTGACAACTTTGGCATGTTATTTCCTATATCCCACTTTGTTTGTAGGGGTTTATTTCTCGTTTTTCATTTATTAGTTTACCTATTGTGTTGGCTATTTTGAAGGCTATCTTTATGTTAGTGTTTTTGAATAGTTTTATGATTTTTTGTATGTAATTTCCTGTATAAGTAGAAGTGACCCATTTTGTTCTTTTTCGTCTTTATTATCCGGTGTAGCCGTCCGCCGACGTACAGTTGCCACGACTGTCGCTCGAGCTTGAGTTCTTTCTCTCAGGGATACGGGTGCTTTGGAGAAGGGAGTGGAACACACTTCGGGGTAAATAAATCCGGGATCTCCAGAACACACCGTGGATGGCAGTTTTAATTTAAAATTTCATTAATGCTGAATATGTACATTATTCTCCAAGCTAGCCGCTCCGTCCACCAACTAGCTACCACTACTCTTAAACACTTCTCTCCTCTCTATCTATCTTCCAACTACTGTCCTCCTCCGCTCCCTATAACCGACCCCCATCTTTACAAGTCCCCCCGTTGGCATCAGAAAAACAAGAAAATAACAAGAGAAAACCAAGGGTCGAGCCCAACATCTGGCCTACATTCGTATTTTTCGAGACGCCCATAAACCTCTGTCGGTCTTCAAGAAATCCAAGACCCCTCCTGGCTGGTCTCGCACGCGGTCAGTTCATGGGTTTATGATATACTGGGAGTAAGCAGGTGGCGTTAGGGACAATAGCGGCACCCTTAGCCTAAGGAGGACAATAGCGGAATTACAACTAGACGGTCCCGGGATGGTATCACGCCGATGGAGCGTCTCTCACGGTATTAAACAATGCCTAAGTAGTTCTACCCTTAATTATATAATTTTGACGAAGGAAGTATGGTTACACCGGGTTACCCATCTTTCGCTTAAGTTTGTTATATAGGTGTGTGATGTCTTCCTTTCTATAGCCATTATTTAGTGTTATATTAATAATAATATTTAATTCTTTGTTTTTAGCATTTTCCTTAAGGGGTAGTGTAAGAAGTATGTGTATCCAATTTTTATATGCTGGCAATTTTTGTTCTTTAGGGTGGCACGATTTATTATTTATTGTTATGCATGTCGTCGTGGGTTTTCTGTATATTTCTATTTGTCCGTGTCTATTAAATATATTTAAATCCAGGTACGCTAAATTTTTTAAACACTTTAAAAGTTTTAATACTAGGAAGGCTGCTGTGATTGTGAAAAGTTGAATATTGTGTACATTGTGTATTCAAGGCATTATGTGCGTATGTAATTTAGCAATCAGAACACCTATTGTGATGGTGGTTTCCCAATAAGTATTGATGTTCCCTCTGAAGATGATCCGTAAGTGTGTGTGTCTCTCTCTCTTTCTCTATCTCTCTCTCTCTCAAGTCTCAGTTCTGAGACAGTAAATATGGTCGCGAGTCCCAAGGGACTCAGACCCGAGAAAGACTGCGCTGGCAAGAGCCAGCAGCATTTACAAAAGACAGACCCGTCCCCTCGTCAAGGAAGGCGCCCCACAGAAACAAGATCGTAACTGTCAAACAATAATAATTAGTATCTGGTCATGAGCCCCATTTTGACTGACTGACCGTCAGTAGCAATGTAACTGAATCTGACTAAAGAGTTAGTTGAAATATAGCAGCAGTCGCGGGAAGAAGACCCGAACGCGCGGTTAGAAGATTTGATGTAATAATTTGTGATACTGCCGATGGCAGTAATATTGAGATTGTAAACTGTGATTGTAAGAGCGGATGTGCAATAAATTCGCTATATCCCATATGGCGTAAAGTTACTTGTCGCATGACCTGCCCAACACATGACAATACAAAACTCATAAATACAGTATACAGGCAAAGCACAGGGCTCCTGAGTGTTAAAAACAGGTGGTGTATACAGCAACTACAGAGCATTAAAGGATTCATTTGCTGGGAAACATAAATGTCATAAACAAATGCAAAGCTTTATTAGATGCTGGCAAAAAGATTGGCGTTCCCTCAAAACCTTGAAAAGATGGCAAAGTTCAGATACTGAAACAAATCAAAACTGCATTCACAGATAAATTAAAAGGAGATCAAATTCAAGCAATGCTTGCAACCATTCAGTTCAGGTCAAAACATGTGAAATTATAACTGCATCTGTTGCTCTGTATGAGTGTGAAATCTGGCCTCTTGCAATAAACGAAGATGACAGATTAATGGTGTTTTCATAACAGGGGAAACAGGAGAATATTTGGACTCATTAGTAGAGGGAGGATGCAGAAAGTTGCACAATGAGGAGCTTCACAATTTTTACTCTTCACCAAATATAGTCAGAATCCTTTCAAGAGGGTATTCAAGGGTGCAAACCTTGGCCAAGCACTTCCACACTTTTCAACTGCAACCAACTGGCAACTCTGGACAAGGAACTACATAGTATGTTGGTGATAGACCAAAAGATGAAGGACTGTATGCAGCCTGATGGATTTCAACACATAACAACAGAGCGACAGATGCCAAACACAACTGCAGTAATGCAGCACTTTATGAAGGAGAAAATGTCTACATGTAGGAAAAGCAAACTCCCACTCGGATTCTGTATTTACCCAAATCTGGAAACAGCAGAATATACCACATTCCAACAGTCAATGAGGCTAACGAATATGAGTGTCATGGTTTAATTCTTTGAGCAAATGTGTATGAAGAATAAAGAACTGTCTTATTTCTGGTATGAAATTTCAACTCATTATTTCACATACTAAAGATACACATCTCTAGCCTATGACATACATACTGAAACATGATTGACATTGCACTTGTGATGGAGATACTTCCTGCAACTTCTTCCTTGCACACACAGGAGCACATATATTACAATGCCGTATCATGACACCCACCTTATTGTCACATAGGTATAAAGATGTGTTGATAGGTTTGAAAGGTTCAAAGTCGATGTTGACCTTCTTCTCCTTTCCCTCATCTGTCACAATTGTTCCACAATAAATTACTAGTCCATTTGGGGGCACTGAAAGAGGAACACATTCATTACAATATGGAAGAATGATAAATTACATTGGCATTCTGTTCAAAATATAACACATACTTGATTTGCATCATTTGCAATTAGCAGAGATCTCTACTTATTTCCAGCTTAATTTCCTTTGAGTTTTACGTCTTACTTATACAATTCAAAGTACAATATATATATATATGTGGGCTAAGCACTTAACGTGAAAAGAAGTAACTCAACTTTTCACAAAATCCCTACAACCATGGAATCCACTGGTTCAGATTCACTTGGTATCAGAAGATAAGGGGGCACACAGTAGAGCGGTTGCTTGAGGCACCATGCTACAAGCCAGAAAGTCGTGGATTCAATTCTCAACATCACTGAATTTTTCAATTGACCTAATCCTTCGGCCGCACTACGGACCTGGGATCGACTCAGCCTCTAACAGAAATGAGTACAAGGAATCTTCCTGAGGGTAAAGGGCAGCTGGCGCATAAGGCTGACAACCTCACAGCCACCTGTGAACCGATTCTCTAGAAAATCGTTCCTTTAAACTACTTCAATGCCATATGTGTACACATGTATAACAACTCCTTAAACAGAATCGCCTACTGCTCAATCATGGCCAGCATGTCATTGCACTGATCATGATAATTTTCACCTACGTGGTTCAGCTCTACACTCCAGAGATCCAGCTGTATATAACGATGTGCTGCAAAATAACTGGTGAATTACACACAAAGAAGGCTGTGCAGCTCTTATCAATTTGCATCATTCTTCAAACGGATGGCAGTGAGGATTGGCAAAAGTAAAGGAAAATTTGTGTTTGGTGGGTCCTGAAGGAATGTCCAAGCAAGATACAGGGCTATTTCATTGGAGTGGTACAACCTGAAAAATTTAGAATAGATGTACAAATAACTACGACAAAAAACCATCAGTCAACTGGCATAACATCAGAGATGTCAGCTGGGATTGCAACAGTGGACAAACAGGGAGATTCTGGAAGCTTCCGGAGATCACGTCAGATTTTGTTTAAAGATAGTATGGTGATGGTGTCACTGATAATTGGCAACTGAATTAGCCCTTGAAGTAGTATCTGAATTGAAACAATGGATCAGCAGTGTTACTGGTTTAGTGAGGTGTTTTCAAATTGCTTATTTAAAATTTTGCACCAACTTTAACTCAAATGCCAAGCTTTTCTCCATATTTCACTGAACATGAGATGTTATTCCATTCTCAGTAACTTTTTGGATGTAGAAATGTTTGGATTCATCTGATTCAACTAACAATGATATACTTAAGGTATGGGATCTATCTTTGCAATAAGTTACATTAACACAACTGATGGGAAACTAACACTTATGCTCTAAGAACTATAAAAAGAACTGCTGAAGTTCAACCTGATGCTTCTTGACTATGAGATCTGTTCAAAATATTCCCAGAATGATCAAGTGGACCACCACCAATCATACACATGCTGCTGCATGTGGAATGGTTGTTGTGACTACAATGTATGCACAACAGTTTGTTTCAAATAGTTCAGGTGACACGTTGTAGTGTTATAACCAGTTGTGTGAGTGTGGTTGTGGTTCTGTCATGCTGCGAAATGGCATCTGTAGAAGACAAAATAACTTGCATAATTGTGAGACTTCAGGATGGATGACCTTCAACTTTGATAACCGATTCTCTGGCTGGCCAAGTGAAAGACACCTGTACAAATTATTGACAAACTGTACAGGAACTAGCAGAAGAAGCAGGAATATCCACTTGTTCATGCCATACAATTTTAAGAGAAAATTTTGTGATGCACTGGGTCTCAGCAAAATTCTTGCTAGGGCTCTTGACTGAAGATCAGAGAATTCAGTAATGAACTAACAACACAAATGTTTTGAGAAGTGATATCATCAGAAATAAAACTTTGTCATGTGTATATTATAGCAAAACAAAAGACAGCCATTGCTATGGAAGAGTTGTGATTCACTGCATCCCAAAAAAAGGACAAGTATACTTGCAAATGAAGACATTATCATGGCATTCTTTATCATGAGTTCATTACAGTGGGCTAGAAAACCAATCAAGCTTATGATCTGGAAGTTCTGAGGCAAGTGAGGGATGCAGTATGAAGAAAACCACCAAAAATGTGGACTGCAAGAACATGGCACATCCATCATGACAATGCAGCAGGTCACAAAGCATTAATGATTTGAGATTTTTTTGGCAAGGCATCCAATTTCTATCCTTCCTCAACTTCCCTATTCACATCATCCATCCCCTATCCATCCCCTCCAGACATTTTTTCTATTTTCTAAAATAAAAGAGACCCTGAAGGGTAGCTTTCAAACACAGACATCATCATTACAAATATGACAGATGAAGTGAGAACAATTCAACAAAAATCCTTTGAGCAGACCTTCCAAAAATTAAAATGAAAACTGTTCCTACAGATATTAAATTGAACCTAATGCTCCTACTGTCTGGAAGTGTACAGTTTATGGTTTATTAGCATCCTAAGCTTAACGTTGTTCTCACTCTGTACATACGCATTAGGCGACCATTTGGGCAGAAGCAGAAGCAGAACCACAACCACCTCCACCACCACCAGTGTGTTTCATGTAAATATTTCTACACTCACCAATGGTCTCAGTTACCCCAACCTTGGTGAATGGGTAACCACATTTATGGGGCTGTATGAGTACAAGTCGGTATATACAATGTTCATCAAATTTACAGGACTTCTTGAGCTTAGAAACTTTATTACAAAAAATGGCCTCAGTTGTGGGCTGTAGGTGCCAGGTACATGACCTACCAGCCAATTTATTTTATCTGTTAACCCTCCATACTGGCCATAAATCTGTCAAACTTCACAACTTTGGAAGTTTTATTATTAGTATATAATACCATCTCTTACCTTCAGGATTCAACACCTAAGCACTATAGTCTAATTTACAGCTATGTGCTTGTGGCAACCACAATCCAACCTTTCCCAAACATCAATATTCACACCTTTGCATATAAATATGTACATATATAGTCATACCCCTCCAAAGTAGCACTACTGTTGGCCACTTTACAAATAGATATTTATGTTACATGACTAGCATAAGCAGCACCTGTTACAGTTTGGTCTTGCCTTGTACTTGCTCCATGTTAAAATTAGCAACCTGTGTACACAGCAGATGCCTACCCTTGGTATAAAGTTTCAATCTATGTTGTACAGACGTAATTGCACCTAGTACTGAGAGCCTGTTCACTCGAGACTTGATGTTTGATGCTGTTCCAAACTCGTCTGCCAGCATTTTGCTCACCCGAGAGATCTGGTCCTTCGGTGGAATGATCAGGGAAATCATGCTTGTACCATTCCTACGATAAAAGGTCAAGAGGTATATTGAACGCATAAAATTAGCTAACATGCAACAGTTAAGGCAGGAAAAAACAGCTCTACTTAATTGCGTGAATCTCTCTGCATGAAGTGAACTTAAAAACAAATCTGGTTACAATATGGTAGCCATTATTTTATAAACACCCGAAATTCCAAGGTAACGGCACATCACAACTTATAACACATTCCTACTGCACTTACGCCTGCGAATGATGTCACTAAATTCACCATTTCAATATCCAAACCGCACATGTTCCCTTACCCTCTTGCCATTTCCAAGCTCTTGATAAGCTTTTTGATTTTCCAGATCTCAACATTTCGGTCGGACGAACTTTCTTCCGAATTATTGTACGAAGAAGACATCTTAAACTAACTGTCCTATTTTCTTCGGGAAATACACCCCAACAATATTTTGGGGTAAATTCCAAAGGATCTAAGTCCAATCGTGGCAAAATGGCGCAGATGAAAACCCCTCCTGTCCTGCGGGGGCCACTCAATCCACTATGTCCAACAGGTTCAGCGATTTACAAATGAAATCCGGAAATTTCCGGATTGTACGATACGTGCAAGAGGTTTTACACAGGTCTGGTTACATCTGTAACACAAGTATTAGCGCTTTTACGAGCACAATCACAACGTATTCAAAACTTTCTTCTACCCACGTACTAACAAACCATGTGCCATGTGCACTGCCAAAAATGTTTCGAAACTTCTTTACGGACGTCACCTACACTCACCCCGTTGCAACGTCAGTATCGTCAGTATAGAATGTAGGCCTCAGGTTCCGGAAACCGTAGAAACTACGTTTTCGTGAATGGTAGTTACTGAATTGATTGACCAGCGCATAAAAGAGTTATGTAAAAATAAATTCATACCAAGTTTGAAATTATTAAAGTAAATTTCAATGATACATGTTAAAACAGATATTTTCATTATGAAACAATTTAAAGATAAAACTAGGACTCATTCCGAAGGAACGTTGGTAGTCCTGCGACAAACCGTAGACGTTCAGAAAGATTCTCCTTACTCGGCATGAAATGATATTGCAAAATCGAATCGATATCGTTCAATATACGCATGAACACTAGAGAAGAAGGCAAGGTTTGTAGGTGTGATGATCGGAAAAGATTATTCCTGGATAGTTATTTGTAAGGTAAATGTTAACAGTTTCTTCATAGAACAAGTGCCTAAAGAGGTGAAAAAATCTGGTTATGAGCCCCAAGCGGTGTTTGATATGATGACAGAAAGATTTGTCATAACTTGGACTTGAACTGCTGTCTAATCGTATGGTGAAAAATCTTGAATATTTGACACGAAATAATACCATCTCCGACTTCTGGCTACAGTCTTGAGTCAGTCTTCACGCATTAAATAAATTTTCCCCCATTCATCTGACCTTAAAAGAGGGTCTTTTCACCCCCATCCCCCTAACCATTTGTTCTTACAATAATACTGTCTCGTTTATTGCAATCGTAATTCATTCATTTTTCATTTCATTCATTTTTATTCATCCTGTAGATCAGATTACATTGATATAGGACATGTCACATAATATAAATTATAAAATTAACAAAATACAGTAGATTCTAAACCAGTAAACACACAAGATATGTAATGATGTAATGTAATGTAATATGGGAGTTAATGTTCGTACCCTTAATAATATTGTCACGTGTTAGGTATTTGTCACAAGACAAGTAACTGCACGCATCATTTGATATAGCGAATTTATTGAACACTCGCTCTCACAATCACAGAATTTACAATCTCAAAATTACTGCCATCGGCAGTATCACAAATACTTCTCCTTTAGTCACCTCCATGCACTCGATACAACCCGACTCGGCGACCGCTAAATTGCATTGGCTGGTTAATCGTTACTCACTAGTAACTCACTCACTCGTAACTGGCTCAGTCCTCACTCACTAATCATTCACTACTCACTACTCCTGAATCCAAGCCCAAGTCCAAGTCACATTGCGACTGAGTTCGTCAGTCTGTCTGTTTTGGTGTCGAGCCCCAACTGGGGCTCGTGACCAGATTTTTTTGAAAGTTACTGTCCTGCTCATTTGGGGCGCCCTCTCTGGCGAGAGGTCGGGTCTGTCATTTGTCAGTCATAGTCCGTATTAGTATGTCCATTGTCAGTATTTACATCATCATCATCATCAGTAATCTGTCAGACGACAGGTCCACAGTCTCTTCCAAAACAGTTTCTCCACTTAATGCGATCTTCTGTTTTTGGAAAGAGACTATCCAGGAAAAGTGATAATGTGGTAGTTTTTCCATTTGCTTTCCACATCGCAGTACAACAGCCGTTCAAACCACTCTGGTCACGCCTGCTGCTATACGAACTTGAACCATCTCGAGCATCATTTGCTCTGTGCTTCAAGTCGCTGCTGATGACGCTGCTTCCGACATCAGTTTTTGGTGTCTCTCTTCGTCTGATGCCTACCCTTTGACCTGTCCAGCAAGGGAGGCCCTGCCAGTAGCTACGCTACCGCTGGTATAGCTCTCAGGGTCCTTGGCATACTCAAACCCCCTCACCACGATAAGGTGGAGACACCAAGGAGGGGGAGTATTTACATATACTTATATTTTTAATCTCAATTCCTAGTTCTATGTACAATATATACAAGGCCTCTGTCAATCCAGGCTCGGTACAGCAGATTATGCCCTATTTCTAGTAGTATTCGCTACCACGGCAATCTAGTCACTTGAACGGTCATATGCCTGACCGCCGCCAAGTTTAAGCCTCTTTCTTATACTATCTGTGTCGGGCTTCGCCTTGTCCGATGTTGCGAACATTCTCATTATCATGATTTTGTATGGCATCTGCTTCTTGCCTGCATAATTTTGTTATGTAATCATATACGTATGGAATTTTGAATGCCGTGTGCAATTCGCGCACCGGTGTGCGCCTTGGAAAATTACCAATGGTGCGGAGAACCTTGTTTTGCAGGCTCTGCAATTTCACTAGATGGGTGTCTGCCGCAAATTCCCAGGCGGGACTAGCATAAGTCATTACGGATCGATAAGAGCTTTATGGAGGGCCAGTTTAATGTTAGCGCTCAATCGCTCACTTTTAAATGTGGAATATACTCTAATGAATGTTCTGAAGGCCTTGGCTTCGATCATTTCTATGTGTAATCTCCATGTCACTCTCTTATCGAAGATTACACCTAGATATTTTGCACTATTTACAATGGAATATTTCTTCCATTTAGAGTAAGACAAGACTCAGACGGTCGACGACCACGAGAGAAGTAGATCCCCTGAGTCTTATCTTCATTAATTTTTTTATTCCAGCGCTCACACCAGGTCTCCATTGAGCTGAGACCGCGCTGGAGTTTTCTAACAATAAAACCCTCCTTGCGATCTGTCGCATATAGACAGGTATCGTCCGCAAAGAGGGCCAGGTTAACACCATGAGTTTGGGGGGCATCATTTATGTACAAATTGAAAAGAGTAAGGGGAAGGACAGAACCTTGTGGCACCCCTGCTTGCATTTCCCTTGGCGTTGACATTTCGCCTTCTACCGAGACCCTGAACTTACGTTTAGAAAGAAAGGACCCAATAAGCTTGGTCAAAGAGTTAGAGAATTCCAAATTTGATAACTTACACAGGAAGCCTGAGTGCCACGTGGTATCAAAGGCTTTTTCGATGTCCAAGAACACTGCAGCCGTAGACATTTTATTGTTGAAATTAAGAGTCACGTGGTCCGCCAGCCTCATACATTGCAATGTCGTGCTCTGACGTGCACGAAAGCCAAACTGACTTGCGTTGAGCAGGCCTCTTTCTTCAATATGTTTACGGAGGAATTTCAAAATTACTTTTTCGAATAGTTTACCTGTCGTGGACAGGAGGCTGATCGGACGTAAATTTTGAGGAAATTTCGGGTCCTTACCAGGTTTAGGTAAAGTTATTACTTTTGCTTCCTTCCAAGTTGTTGGAAAATGAGAGAGCCGAAGCCAGTGATTGAATAAATGAGTTAGGTGAACGAATGGTCGCCTTGGAAAGTGCCTGAGGCATTCAGATGGGATGCCGTCAATTCCACATGCCTTTTTTAATTTCAGGGATTTAATTAATTCCTGAACGTCGCATGGTCTGATCCTTTGAGGGGGGTTGTCGTCCACGATTTCCAGCAGAGCTTGAACTCTAGCCTCCACCCGCTGTTCATGGTTTTCGTCGCACAGGTCATGTGGCGTGTACTGCATTTCCAAACAGTCGGCAATTTCGTTGGCTTTTTCAGAAGGATAAAATGTAAGGCCATGAGAACCATGAATAGCAGTTGGTGCCCTTGGTCCGTCTCTCTTAAGGAGAAATTTCGCAATGGGCCATATACTCTGAGGTGTGACTTCAGCGTTAGCTATATTTGTTTCCCACCGTTCAAGTGCTTTTTTTCGGGTCATTCGCCTGATTGATTTGGTGACCCAATTGACTGCCGTTTTACACGCTGGATCCCTGGTTTCTTGCCACAGTTTTCGTAGCCTCTGTTTATATTTTCTCAATAGATCTAGACCAGGAAGTTCGTTGTTTATATCCGAAAGAGTAATTTTACTTGTCGACAACTTATATGCCGTAGCTATAGAGGCTGCAAAGTCGCGTGCCGCTTTATCGGCTTCTACCCCCGAATTAATTTCTAGTTTAGGTGATATTAATTCAGAAGCGAGGCTTTGAAACCGCTCCCAATCTGTAAATTTTCCAATGGGCTCCGAAAGTTTCCTAATTTTAACGTGATCCAGTATGTTGAATATTATTGGTAGATGATCTGAGTCCAAAATATCAGAGACGATGACATCTGACACTCTGATATTTTTGTGAACCACAATGTCTAATACATCATCATTTCCCGCAGGGGAATAATGAGTGGGGCACTGTGGTGCTGAGATTTCGAAATCACTCGTATCAAATAAATCCATAAGTTTCAAGACTGAGGGGTTTGAAACTCCGCTATTCCAAAATTGGTGTTTAGCATTCAAATCACCTGCCAAAATAGACTTACGTCTAAAGCTTAAGAGCCCTGTGATATCAGGATCACTCCAGGCCCTGCCTGGGGATTTATAAACAGCTGTAAGCAGTACTTCACTGTTACCAACTGGTATGCAGACCCCTGTCGCTTCTACTGAAATAAGGGGTGGTAGGTCTACATGGTTAAGGGGCATGTCTTTCCTAACTGCAACGGCAGTTCCGCCTTTTCTGCCCGAGTGGCGCTCGATTCTATAAAAGTGGTAATTTGGAATAAAGAATCTCTCATGAAGTTTCAGATGTGTCTCTGAAAACAGGGCCACATCTATGTGTAGGTCTTGCAGCTGTTTACTGAGCTCATAGCGCTACATCCCAATGCCGTTCGCATTAAATGCTATGACTTTGAGGGGCCTATGAACTCTAGTGGCCATTTTCGTTCATTAGGTTTAGAACAATTTTAGTAATGGCCATTATTTTTTCCTCCTCAGACACTGCACCACTGACCTCTGTCATAATCTGCGTGCGATACCAGCTAATCATGAGATTGCAACCAAGAAAACCTCCATGAGAGAGTCACCCCTGGGGGTGGTATATAAGCTCCCCCCATTCCACCCCTCCACATGGGTTGGTCAAAGCGTTTTATAATGTTGAGCCCAAAAGCTTGTGGCACCTTATCGGTACTCTAGGGAGATAGCTCAAGTAGCCGAAGCTACCCCCATAGGAGTGCTCTCCCGCATTTTTCCTGGGTAGACCATAGTGAAACTCAAGAGTCATTATGCCACCACATGGGAGGCTCTGGTCACATAGCCATTGCCTTTTATGGGAACTTAGCCGCCACTCCTGGTTGGTCATACTAATCCAGACCCCGAGACTGTCGTTGCCCGGCGGGACCACGAGGAGGTGTCCCAACGCATCTCTGGTCCATGATGCATCCCCACCAAAGACATCAGCCGTAGTTCGGCCAACCTCATTTAAGACAGGTGTCATGAACACCTGTAACGTGTGCCCTTACCAAGGTCACAGTTACTCCCGCCTGCCATTGCCCTTTATGGGAACTTAACCGCCAGTCCCAGTAGGTCATACTAATTCAGAACCCAAGACTGTTGTTGCCCAGGGGGACCACGAGGTGTCCCAATGCATCCCTTGTCCATGATGCGTTCCCACCAAAGACACAGCTGTACTTCGGCCAACCTCTTTGTCGATGGTGTCATGAATACCTCTAAGTTGTGCCCTTAAGGTCACAGTTACTCCCGCCCTCTGAGAACATATCCCTGTTGGCCATCTGTCGCATATATACAGGTGTCATCATCAAAGGGACCTAAATAGACACCAGGATTTGAGGCGTATCAACGAGGGAGATTCGGAAATTAATGTCCTTTTATTTTAAGCAACTAATTTTGGAGCAGGGGAGAGCTCACACATGTGAGGTAGTGTCAAATGACTCATTGCCTTATAGTAAATCATCACACAGCTGGTCACATAATGTTTATTCTCCTCTCTACAGACTGAGTTATGATGTGTCCTGTGACTGATAAAACCGCCAGCTACGAAATTCATGCAGTTATCCGCTTTATTCACGCTAAAAGCATGAGTGCTATGGAAATCCATCATAAATTATTTACGACCAAAATGTAATGAGTGAAGGAACTATAAGATAATTGTATAGAATGTTCAAAGATGGGTGAACAAATGTTCACGAAGAGTGAAGTGGTCGGCCGGCAATCTGTAGTGAGTGACAGTCTTGTTCAAAGTGGTGACCAAACCCTTTACGACAGACGGCGCTTCACTTTCGCATGAATTTCCATAAATTTATAGCATTGTTTTCTACGAGATTATCACAGTTGGGCTAGGCTATCACAAGTTTTGCGCAAGATGCTCACAGGTGTGGACAAAACATAGAGAATGACGTCGGCTTTCACCTTTTAGAACGATACCACAGAGATGGAGATGAATTTCTCAATCATGCCGTACGAGCAACAGGTGATGAAACCTGGGTTTCATTTGTGAATGTTGAAACAACAGAACAGTTAATGCGGTGGTTGCACAAATATTCAAGAAACAAGCCGGAAATTCTGAACAAACATTGTCTGCCAGAAAGCTCATGGCAACTGTTTTCTGGAACAGGTAAGGAGTGCTGATGGTGCAATTCATGCAACAAGGGTTGACAATGTCAGAAGTGTATTGCAAGACAAAAAATGCATAGGGCCATTCAGAGTAAAATGCGTAGAATGCTGATTCACAGTGCAGTACTCCACCATGACACTGTGCATCTGTATACAGCTGCTGACACTCTAGCACTGCTGAAGTGTTTCAACTGGGAATTATTTAACCAACCTCCTTACAGCCCTGATTTCGCTCCAATCGACTATCCTCTAAATAAAGCACAATAGACCATTGAAGGTCACAGTGCTAGGGCCAGTTTAATGGCTCACCCCTCATACTCATCCCCTAAATAAGATCTACCATCTGTTTACCTATCTGAAGAACTGATTGTAATGACAGCACTTCAACAATAATGATTTCATGGAAAGTGTCAGTAACATGGCTGATCTCACAGGCAGCAGATTTCTTTGACACAGGCCTACAAAAACTAATTCCCCAATATGACGACAGTCCCTTAGTTCTGGTGGTGACTACGGTGAGAAGTAGCTCAAGTATGTATGCATTTTTCATATACAGGCATATCTGGGAAATATTGCAGGTTCGATTCCAGATCACCACAATAAAGTGAGTCACATACATCTTTTGGTTTCTCATTGCATATAAAACTATACTGTAGTCTATTATGTGTACAACAGCATTATGTATAAGAAACACTGTTCATACCTTGATTAAAAATACTTTATTAATAATAAATGCTACACCTCATCTGAGCTTTCAGTGAGTTGTAATCATTTTTCTGATGGTAGGTCTTGCCTTGATGTTGATGGCTGCTGGCTGATCAGGGTGGTGGTTACTGTAGGTTGGGGTGGCTATGGCAATTTCAGATTGACAATGACAGATTTTCTTGACACACGGCTGCCCATGATGCTTGGTCCCCTGGGGAACCACCTCCAGTACCCACTGGACAGAAAGCTGGCTGGACTTCAGAACTGGTCTGGACACTGTGGAGAAGAGAAAAATCTTCCCTTGCCAGGACTGGTACCCCAGGCATCCAGCCCACAACCTGTTAACTATACTGACTGAGCTATGCCAGTTCCTGGTGAAGATGTAGAAGACTGTGTGTGCTGCAACAGAGTGATTTGTGGAGCATAGATCTGTGAAACTGTTAATAAATCCAATTACCAATCCAAACCCTGTGTCTAGTTACTAACATGTAACGGTATGTTTCATTTTCCTTGCTCCGGTTCAAAGAGCCACAAACCTGAAAGTTCAGGGTTAAAATATTACCTAGTGAGAAACCATTAATATAATTTGTTGTCCAACCAAATTTATAGAGTGCCATCAGTTCATAAAGCCTTTATTGAACAATATTTCGAATTACATAGATTGTCTTACACTTATCAGTATGTACAACAGTGTTATTACAAATGTACACCTACAGCACGCAATCACACTGGGACCACATGACTTGTCAACTCCCCAATGACAATGGCAGAGCCTTTGGCCCCACCAGCACTGCACTGTTAGCCCATGGCTGGCCTTGAATCAAATGCCACAGCATCTGCTCAGCGTGTATAGTACACTCGATAGTACAGTGTCTTGGAACGCCATAAGGAGTATGAATTGTCAAACTTGAGGAGATAGACACCCTGTCCTGGATACACATGACTCCCAGCATAAACTTCCTCCTGGCAATCTCGTCGGTACACTGGCACAATGATGGACAATGCAGGACGGTTGCTCATGTCTGTCACCTTTGTGCCTGTCAGCCCACTGCCCCGTTCCACATCCTCACCTGGAAGTTCTGCAAACAGATTAAGAACAGCAATCAGATCCACATATCAATGATAAAAAATTGTAAGCTTTGGGTCACACCTTCAATACCTCCAAAAACTGATTATAATGCCATAATTTGGCCATCAAAACTTACCTGTACAAACGTGATGGATACTTTACCTTTAATAATGGACCTTGTTAATATACCACTGAATTCATTAAAAATTAATGAATCAGCATGACAGGATAAAAATAAATTTAAGTAGCCTGAGAATGGGGAAGATGGGACTTAACATTAAGGAGATCTCGGTAGATTTCATAAAGCCTACTTTCCTGCTTGCAGGTTTCAACTCTGACAAAGTCTGATGCAGTTTATATCTCATTTATATAATAATAAAAGTTCATAATCCAATAATAAAATTCCATTTAGCTCATGTAGTGGTTTGCTGGATTCATGTGCAAATGGTCATGAGACCAAATCTCAGTCAAGTAAAATTTTATCACTTGCAACTGTAAATAAATGTTACAGATTATTATGCATTCTTTGCACAACATGAAAGAAAAAATGCATATTGGAATAACCACATCTGCCTGGTTGTCAGTGCATACGTTTCAACTGGAGAACCACTCTATGGATATTGATGAAATTTTGATATTGCACTATCACCACACATTTCCATAGGTTTACCTTACTTGCAAATGTGAGGTTTCAGAATGCATTCTGTTCCAAGTCATTTAGACTGCAACTCAAACTACAGTGAAACCATGGTACAATGAGCATGGCTTGTAACGAGGACTTCATTAGAGCAAAAGAAGCCACTGGAACCACCAATTTACTGATGTCATACAAGTGAAAAACCATCTAAAAATGAGGGTTTTTTCAGACACATTCATCATAACGAGTGACTCCTAACTAGCTTTCATTGTTTTCCCGTAACTTTTCACATCAAGCATATTTAACTGTTCTGCTTCCAAAGTTATATATGGCTAGGAGCCTATAAAGATCTCATTAATCCAACCTCTACATCCTATCTCTGCCTAAGAGGAAGTTCACATTCCAGAATCTTAACTATGAGCAGCTTAATCACTGATAAATGTACATCACATGACAGCCACTGCATCATGCAGTATCTTCCCCTTATTTTTACACAGGTTTTACCTTCCCCTGAGCTTCCTCTGGCCTAGCTTGGATGATGTTATAGAACACAACTACACAGGTACATGTTCAGCATTCTGTCACATCAAACATCTACTGTGAACTAGGTGATGCCAACTGTAAATTTTTAAAAATCTTAATTATGGAAATAAAGTGGAAGAGCTCAGACTTGAATGCAAAACTTGAATTAATACGTCTGTGAGAAGTTAGCAGTGCGTCAAATGGCAATATGGATTAACTTCTTTGACAGTGTTTGCAATACTGAAAAACAAAGAGAAAGCATGGTATATACTGAACCCATACAAGCTAACACTGTTCCTTTCTTTTGTGACTATTGGAGAAATTCATTTTGCTATCAGTTTGTGAATGTATGGTGAACATTATGAGAACAAATATGTCCTACCATTGTAACATCATTCTGTCAAGTTCATGTAAGTATTTCAGTAACATGAGAGGTCCAAATTCTAGGCAGATTACTTCTCATCATTTTGGTACCCTTAACAGCTGTTGGAAGCCCTCTTCTGTGTGCTCAGAGCGTTAAGCAGGTCCCAGTAAGACCAACACTACAATAAAAATTCTCACCAACACAGTGCTGTCTTATTTTCACTCTTTCATTAGTGTCTTTATAACACATGCAGCAAACCCATTTTCTCTAGATGGATGTGGATTTCTTTCTTTGCCAGTATATAGAACACTATGTATGCAATATTACTGTCATACAACACTGAAATATTTATGCCCCATTTTGCAGATTGTTTTGAAAGCATATACTGCTTCAAGTGTGAATGTACTTTGACATAAAGCATATTTCAATTGCTACCTTCTTACCACATTAAAAAATAGCCTTATATTTATCCTTCATATAGTAAATTATTGGCCTTATTTTGTATAATGCATCGTAGTTCTAATCTCCTTCATGAGGCCACCCAATAAAATTACTAAAATGCAGAAAGGATTGAAGTTTTCACTGGTCTCTGCTAATATTCCTGAAAATCCAGAAGTTTGGGTTACCGAGGTTGGTTACATTCCCTTGAAATATAATTCCAGTTAAATGTGGTACAATCCAATATCATTTCTATAGCAACAAGAGCTCTGATGTCATGTGCTTCTTTCCAATTCAAGTACATTCACCTAGGTGAGCAGTGTACAGAACTGTCAAGGTGTAACACTGGATAATTATTTGTGTGTTAGGCACCAGGTAATCACATATTTCATAAGGAGATCTCTGAAGAACCATTCTCATAGTGAAAACCAAGTTAGGAGTCTTACATTCTGTGTCCTTTGAAACAGATATAGATTCTAAATTCACTTACTGAAAATCACATAATACATTCCATTCATTTAGTTCACTACATCATATACCATCACTGGTATTATCATCTTCACTCACATCTATTGCATCTTCATTTTAAATGCAGCTCCATTAAGCGTTTATGCAATTGTTACATTTAATTCTCTTCCTTGAACTCGCTGTAAATTTAGATTATGTAAGTGTTCGGCATAACAATGATAATCAAAACAGAACTTATAACGGCATGGCAGCCATGTGACATTTACATTCTAATTGAAGTCCTTCAAACTAGATGGCAGCACTATGCAGGACAACAAGAGTACGTTTTTCAAGCCTTCACCTACACATACGAAAGCCTCTTCTATGAAGCCAGGGTATTTTTCAATGAGGGAAGACAAATAAGGGAAGAAGAGGATCACAATTACAAATTCAAAAAGAGTTTCCAAGAAAGAATGAGAACCCGCAAATGTTTCACCATGGATGGCTCAAAAATGGAGGACAATTCAGGATAACTAAGATAGCATCCACATTCACAGCACAAGCACTAGCAATTGGCAAGACACTAGAAATCATAAAAAAAAAATACACTTCGCACAACTTCATGATTTTCTTGGACTCGGCAAACGTGTTAAAAGGTATTAGTAACTCCTCTACAATGAACAACACATCGCACATTACTCAGATGTTTAAAGACATAGAAGAGACTGGAATCGAGAGGGGAAAAAATCCAATTTTACTGGATCCCAGGGCACTGCAGCGTTAAAGTTAAGGAGAGGGCTGACTTGGAGGCAAAGCAAGCAATCAAAGAATGTAGAGATAGTCAATTACTATTACCAGTGGCAGATCTTAAAACCCAGTGGAAAAAGAAAGGCAAAGAACTTCACAGTTTCGGCCAAAACACCAAACAAGACAGAGGAGAAAGCTACTTTGATAGGTACTAGAGGAATGGCTTGTCTCCATGGTTCCACAAGATAAAAATGAACCCTTGTGCCTTCATGTCAATAAAGCATATGAGAGCAGGCCACACTAGTCTTTAAGCAAGCCTAAAGATATTTAACATTTGTGGCCATGGCCAAATATGAATGTGATGGGCTGCGCATGGAGAAACATATCTTCTTGGATTTTAAATGATATGAGGACCAACGGGCAACAAGGATGGCCATCCTGTCTGAGAACAGAAAAAAAGAAAACCCAAAGTCAGTTACATAGCTCTTAAGGCTAGAAGAAAAAAGATTTGTGCAAGGTGTCATAAACAACATCCCTATATTTATTTAAAAATAGATATGTAAGAAGGAGTAAATGTAAAAGGTAAAGGTAAAGTTTCATCTTTGCTTAACTAATTAAGCATTATGCCATGAAGGCATATGGGGGAGTGGATGTATAGATCCACATTTTCTTGACTTCGACACTAGATGGAGGTGAGTGGTCAGCTTCACGCCCTGGCCGCTTTACTCCCACTACCCACTGGATTGGAGGTTGGGTGGACCCCACAGCCAGCCTGGATAATTTGAGAAGAGAACAATTTTGACCCTACTGGGAGTCAAACTTGGTTGTCCAGCCCATAGCTAGTCGCTATATTGACTATGCTACCCAACAAAATAATAATAGTATACTCTCAGATTTAAGTTAAGATATATATTAAGAATCATGGGAAGATAGCTGTAATAGAATAAGATATTTATAAGAATGTGCTACAGAGAGCCAGATGGGCATTGCATTGGCCTTTTTCTATTTACAATCATTTTTCACAGAAAAGAAAGTATTATGAAAAAGTTAATTAGTTATGTCCAGTGTGACTGGTTAAGATTTTTTTTCTTATTTCAATTATTCATGCCCTTACATGTTTTGGTCTTCAGAGACCATCTTCAGAGGGGCACCTTTACATCAATACAGTTAGGAGCCACTATTACAGTACATGTTCTAAAAGTTAAAATATATACATACAATATAGATGTTACAATTGGGTGTAAATCTAAAGTCTTTACAACTACAGCGGCTGTTCCACTACATTAAAATATTTATAGTTAGTTTGATAAGATTCTATTGGAATTCATAAATCAAGCTGGTTCATGCTGTCCCTTTTATTATTTCTTTTTGATGGGGGCCGAATGTGTGCCATCTTGTCATTCTCAAGAAGAAAAACAGTACAGTGGGCCACAAACACATACGGGACAACATTAAAGAACCCTCTTCTTGAGAACAACGAGGTGGCACATATTCAGCCCCCGTCAAAAAGAAATAATAAGAGGGACGACATGAACCAACTTGGTTTACGAATTCCAATAGAATCTTACCAAACTACCTATAAATATTTTGAAGTATTGGGACAGCCGCTGTTGTTGTAATGACTTTAGATTTTACAACCAATTGTATATTATTTATATTGTATGTATATATTTTAACTTTTAGAACATGTACTGTAATAGTGGCATCTAACTGTATTAATGTAAAGGTGTCTCTCTGAAGATGGTCTCTGAAGACGGAAACATGTAAGGGCATGAATAACTGAAATAAGAAAAAAATCTTAATCAGTCACACTGGATGGAATTAATTAACTTTTTCATAATATTATTAGTGTGATGGCCCAGAATGAACAAATCAAATAAAAAAAGTATGCTGTATTTTAGCGTCCTGTTGCACTGATTCATATTCATAATGTGTATGTATTTCACAGTCTTCAAGTGCATACAATCCCATTTATCACTTCTACACTACATGTTTCGGCAGTATGCTGCCATCTTCAGGTGTATCGATCCATTAACCATTTCACCGCTTGCCTTTACATGTCCATTTACAAATAATATTAAATTTGTATACGTCCTTATATAATAATAAAGTTTATGTATTTAAAACTTGTTAAAACCTATTATCTCATACGTCATATTTTAAAATTTGTGTGCATTATTGATCATCCACATGATAAAATATAAAATACATAAAGTCAAATAATGCAGCAAATGCAGAACATTATTCCTTGAGGTGGACCAAAGCTAAATTATGTAACACAAGGCAATGCACAGACATTCAACTATAGTCAAACACCAAAAAAACAGGGTTAATGTTGTCAGTTGAGAAAGCAGTCTTCTCCATTAAAAGCATAACTATGGAGCACCTCATAAAAGCATTCACTTATACAATGTTTCTGACTAATATTTAATCACCCAAAGTAACAGGCTTCAATAGCAAAATTCATTACAGAATCCATCTACTACTTTTGTTATCACTACAGTGTACTTCAACTGGATAGCTAAACAATTTAAATCATCAGATCTAAGAGTTCTGAAACTCATACCATCATCATCGTCATCATCATCTTCATCATCCTCGTCCTCACTCTCTGAGATATGGACTGACACCTGGCTACTTGCAGATTTTGTCCACTCAAAGTACACCCCAAAGCCTATATCATAGCTGTCAGTGGCAAACTCCCAGAACAGACATGTACCATCCTCGTGTGTTGGTACCCGGACCTGTGACAGTGCAGACAGAATTGCTATGAACACATGAACTGGGTGTGGTACTTCCTTAGTCATGGAGTATGATATTTCTTTATTTATTTATTTGACGATGCCTTTCAAGTACACAGTCACAACAAATTGTGTAACGACTACAGTAATGGAGGACATGGAAGCAATTGAAGTGTATTTTAAGGTCCTATCCCAACATTTGCTCACAGATAGAGAATATCTGTAAGAAATTCGAGTCAGTCTCCTGAACATGAAACAAATGCTAACCAGTACACTGAGATGTTTGATGTGTGGTGTGAGACAGGGACATGAAAGTAGGTTTTCAATTTTATTTGAACACCTCTTAAAATTATGGGAAACCTGAAAAAGAACCTCTTCCTATTCATTCATAACATCTGCACTTACATGGAACTCTACTTCCTTATTTAATCATGTGATAGCTAATCAGGTCATTTAGATGCAAATACATACTTCATCTATAGCAAACCCAAAACACAGAACCTGGACTTCTGCAATGAGATCTGTCTGGGCTACATATGGCCTTTTTAAGGTCAAAGCTCAGAAGTTAACACTACTTCTAATAATTATTAATTAAACCCATTGGCTTAACCAATATAGACAGACAAGAAGTGCAGAAACCTCTTTGAAATCTGATGAGGAGGTGAGAGGATAATATCAATATGTATCCCAAAGAAATATTCTTCAATGGAATGATGATCAGCCACAAACTGCAAATGCAGTGCTGGATGTGCGTAATGAACGTTTAACAACAGGGTGCTTCCTAACCGTTTTCCTAAATGGTTCAACATGGGTGGTCCTGATCACACTCTTCAGATCCTAACCCATGTGATTATTTATTATGGGGCTTTCTGAAAGATACAGATTACAAAAAACAATCTGCACACAACTAAAGAATTGAAACAAAAACTTTGGCAGCAGTTATCAGCATCAGTGAAGAAACTCTAGCTGCAGCAGAGCAAAATTTCTGACTTAGGCTGAAGATGGTCATAGACACTGATGATGCCCATGTATTTACGTGATGTTAATCTCCCAAGACTACTGGACTCACACATATCAAATAAAGTGATGTTTGTTGTGTAGTTAGGTAAATATGCAGTTGTGAATATCCAGCAAGGAGTGGTACTGAAGCTGTTACACATATTACTTTGATTTGCTACTGTTATTACAATTTACATGCATAGTTATAATTACTGTATTACATACAATATACAAGAAGTCATACCAACTACATTATTTTCAACTGAATTTTTGGGTACTGTATATCATCCCAGTCTATTCAAATCACATTCTGAAAGCTGGTTGTGTCTCCTTCTTCAGGTGACAGGTGTAACTGTCCAGCTTATGGTATGGTCAATTGATGTTTTGTGTATGGTTAGGGTTCTGTGACATTCCTCACTTTCATCTCACAATATGAGATTTTCCCCCTGAGACATGCAGCAAGTGGCTTGGGTCAAGCTTGAAGCCAGCTGCCCATCCGTAAATCAGTCAAGTTAATGCGTAACACAAGGCCGAGTTCTTTAGAAATTCTAAACTTGACAGGGGAAGTCATAATTTTAGCAGCGTTGTTTTCTGCTACCCCAAAATCCGAGTTTGACAGCCACGCAGCAGGTGGCAAAGTTCACCCCTAAACTTTACACTCATGGATATTTGCTTTTCTAATTGGAGGAGAAAGATAAGCAACCTCCCAGTCTGCCCAGTCCAGCCAATCATAATCTGAAGTGCGAGGTCCTTCGCCCGAATTTTGGGTAACCAGGGCTAATATTTACCATTCAGAGCTTGCTTGACAAGGGACTCTGAAATTCACATTCACCGGAGGTACACATGTTCTGATCCCCATCAATACACCCTGTGGTGACTATTAACGTGTCTGTTTTAGTAAACAGTATGGAAGCTACATCCACTAATCTGCGAAGTGTGTCACTACGGTGCAGTTACCATTTATATAGTGCTGACTGAATAAAAACTTAAAACAGTTAATTGGTGTTGAGTGTGACTTTCCTGAGCCTAATGCCCCACTAATCACCCAAGTCGTGACCAGTCAACACGGCCTGAGAGGAGTCGAATTTCTCTACCAGAGCTAGTAGAACCAAAGAATGGTTACACAGGATAAAGTAAGGAATCCTACTCCATTAGGCCCCTTGGTATGGTTAAAGGGTGGCTCGGCCAAGAGACCCAAAAGAATACAATTCTCTACTTTATTCTGACCCCTGATGAAGCAATGGCACCCATTTCTGAAATCATGTGGTTTAAGAAAATCTGAATGACAATTTCCAAAATATCAGTTAAAAGGACAGTTATGCAGCATCATCATATATCTCGAAAATCCACAGCTACACTGTTTAACAATATTCAGAGGATTTTTCTGCTAGTCTTGTGATGTTTATAATCATGTAAATATCCTATATACTGGCATATAAGACATCCTCAAAATTTTAACTTTTATGCTGTGCGCCATGGCAGAATTTGCAAATGTAACTTGTTTTTGTGAGCAGCACACACCCTACAATACCTTGCTGGATTCTTCTTGCTCCTTTACCATACCCAGCTACTTACTCTAGTTTATGTTTGTTGAAGTCCTCTGATTGAGGCTCCTGTTTCTTCAATGGAGGTTGAGCATCATCTGAATTGGACTAGGGTGTGGTATGCTTTTCAGTGATCCTTGTCTACTCAGCCTCATGCAAGAACTTTTTGTATTTTCACTCCCATTTTTGTTTAAAGTTTAGTAACAGAAAATGTACTAAAGACAGTACAATTCAGAAGATACATACTATTTTTCTAAGGAAAGAATAACAAATTAGGTACTGAAAGGCCCTGCCCACACCTATAATGTACACATATTTACTTATCTGCAATAAAAATGGGCTTCTCTATTATCTCCTTTGTATTTTTTTCTTTCTTTCCCTACATCAATTTTGACTCATGAATTATACTAATCATGCAATTTGCGATCACTCGCAAAAATAAGCAAGGTCATGGTTGTTTACCCTAACTGGTGGTAGTTATGTAAGTGTCCAGGGTTTCTGTTTCAGTATTTTCATCATTGGATACATAAAAAAACTGATCTGCATAAACTTTTGACATTTGATCTGATTATAACTTCACTGATACTGCAGAAAACCATAAAACAACAGAGGGAAGAAGAGCAGAATCAATTATAATTGAGGTTCAAGCTCCTAGATACAATAACAAAACAAGACCAATAATTATTGGTCTTGTTTTGTTATTGTATCTAGGAGCTTGAACCTCAAATGGTGTGTTCTGGGAACTAGGCAAATTGAATGACAGAGCTGTAATACACAACTGCAGCATCACAAGCCACAGGTTAAGAGGTCTCTACAGTGGGAACTGAGCAGAGTGAATGATACAATTGCTTCACATTCTTACAGTATTTAAATGCATAGGTTACAAGTTCCACCTCATTTTTTCATTTATTTCCATTTTTTAAAAAAGAACCAGGTAGCAATTCAACTGACACTGCTGCGCTCATATGTGATGTGTAAGGACACAGATTACATGTGATATGCATTTATTAGTTGTAGACATACACATCTTTCCTCAAGCTGATATGTCAGCCACAGTAGCACCCATATGGTGAAAAGCAACACAGCCAAAGAAAATGGAAGTACATATAACCTGTACACAATGTATAAAATTTAAATCTCAACTTCAGTTGTGTCCTGTCCACGTGTTTAAGTATACCCTAAGATATCAATATCACATCATCATCTCTGTTACATTAAATTCCAAGACAGTAAAAAGCTGCTGAATGACTTGGCAAATGCCACTACTTGAAACAAGCTCCATACTTCCTTCCCATAGCAGGATAAACCACGACAGGGTCTAAGTACTATGGTAATGTTGTTAGCCATTACAAATTAGACCTAGTAAGCAAGAGTGATGACCTGCAGCCAAGCCTTCTTATGAACAACCACAGAATATCATTTATTCTGTTAACATCCTCAATAGTAGCTGTCTGGATTGCCAGCTGGATCTGGTGTTTATGTTACATCAGCAGTTGCAAATGGCATGTGATGTCAAGTTCATCCTGCCAACTTTGCAGTTATTGTATTCATGCTCATGCTATCCCAATACACACTAATCTCACTAAAATCTCTACATTAATTACATATACCACACGTGAAATAATTACAGTGTGGGTTAAGTTATGTACAGAAGTTGTTAAATGTCAAGTAGCATTTAAGGATTTAAGATTCACAACTCATGTTTCCCATATAAAATAATCCTTAGTTCTGGGGGACTATTTTTAAACTTGAAGGGTTGTCTCCTATGCCAGTATACATGGTAATTTAATGTATTTAGAATAAAACTGACCGTGACTGTCTCACCATGCCCCACTTTGATTATGGCATCTCCACCCTCTTTCCGAATAGATTCCTTGAACTCCTTGATATCTTTGCGGGTCCACATGGAAGCTGCAGAAATTGTGGGGAATTCACCTGGATTACAAAACATAACAACACTCCTCTCATGTAACCTATGCCACAGAAATCTTTAAATTATAAGATTCATATTTATAAAGCAACTAACACATACAACCAACAATAAATCTTCAGGATAAGCACACAGACAGGGCAGAGGGAAACTAAACTATATGTTTCCTCTGAATCCACTGAAATCTGTCACTTAGGTGCATTACTTTCTCTACTCTATATCAATTTAACCCACTGAGAATTACACAAAATATACTGGAGTTTGGATTAATTCTGGAAATATCAGTATCTGATGAAAAAATATTCATTGCCACCAAGATGCACCAGAGATGCTAATATTGCAGAAGTGTGTTATCATATCAGTGATTCCTATAGTGGTACGTGTGTACCATTCGCAGTTTTTTGGTCACACTGCACTATACCCCTCTTCACATATATGCCTCACCTGTAGGGGCTTGTAAACACAAGATTTTCACACAGCCAGAAACAAACAAAGGAACTACTACTTGTGTTTAGGAATTAAAAAAAAATGTTAATACACACCTACTGACAAAGCCCAAGGCATATATAGTCATGCTGTTTTCTGAAAGGGAAACCTTAGTGTCTGTCAATTCACATTTCTAAATGACCAAACCAAGCAAGGTCATATTGAATAGCATGTGTTCACAAAGTTAAAGACACAAACATTTTGTTGCTCCAATCCACCTGTAGACATCAAAACCAGCATTAGCCATGTAACAATACACACTTCATAAAAAAAAAACACATACAAACAAAAAAATTTAAACTGTTGAAATATTCTGAAGCATCTTACTGTGTGAAAAGCTAGGGCCATTATGTTTAGTGAGCAGGACAACAAAAACCTAAAAAAGGAATGCTTATTACTAAAGCAAAAACAAGTGAACTACACATGCTTCCATTACAACCTTATAAATACTGTGACATATTTCCACTACGCAGGACACCCCTTCCCCCACCAGCGGTGACATAACAGCGTCTAAGCGGTCACTGCTACGGTAACGGGCCAATCAACACTCTGCCCCCTCCCTCACGGTGACATAACAGGGGACAATGCTGGTAACACGAGGCAATAGGGAACAGTATAAAAAGCCAGCTGAGCAGTATGTGAAGAGAGTGTGTGATCGGGAGTGACATAGTGCGGATCGTGAAGTCACCAAGTGCAGTTGCAGTCTAGTATCTGCCAGAGTGAATAACTACAGGAGAAGTATTTGTGATACTGCTGATGGCAGTAATTGTAAATGTGAAATGTGTGAGTGTAAGAGTGAATGTGGAATAAATTCGCTAGATCCAAGACAGCATGAAGTTATTTGTCATGTGACAATACTTTCAATTCACTGTTGGGAAATATACATAGAAAATCTGATTTTGTATGGATTATGCCAATGATAGTAAGCATTCCTAAGACACGTAATCTTCTCTTACCATGCAATTCACAGGAACTACAATGTCATTAGTACTCACATTTATTATTTTAATGTTTCCCTTATTACTGAAATGTTGTTTTTCAACATTTTAATTATAAAAGGACTTTCTGAGGCTGTATCCTATGAAAAAGCATATAACAATAACTGCTATGTAACATGATATTAGTGCCACACAAGTACAACTCAGGTGTGGACAGTAACTTCATCACTAAGATGAAATAAGCATACTATAAGAAGTTTTATCACACTAAGTTCTATATATTTCATTTAAAACATTTTTTATTTTATTGAACATCAAATTACAAGTCCCTAGAAGTAAATACCATATTTACTTGTATAATCTATGCATTTCTTTTAGCTGAGGAATCATATCTGAGAGTTGGGGTGCTCAAAATATGAGAACGCTGATTTTCATAGCATAATTTTATACACTACTCTGAAGCAATTACAGCTGAAAGTGATATGGAACATGGATGCACATTCATGCCTATGGATTCCGCAGCATGATTCGCTGATGAACATCTGGCATGAAAATATCCTGGAATAAAGTTCTTTTGCACAGTTTTCATGGAAAAGGTGAATGCAATGTGACAAACATGGTGTGAATATTTGAGTCTATGTAATTCACCATATGATTCCTTGATGAACACTGAGACAAAAATGTTCCCTAACAGAATTTCGACAGACACATAACTGTGGCAGAAAATGTCATACAGCCGAATGTGATGTGGTAACGCAGCATGGATATTCATATCTACAGACTACACCATACGATTCCTTGATATACATTCAGATGAAAATTCCCCTTGATAAAATTGTTTGCTGCACAATTCTTGCTGATAATGCAATCATTAAGGTGACTGTAACATGGTAACATGGAATGGATATTTACACTAATGTATGCCACTGGGCAATCTGTTGATAAACAATGAGACAGGAAAGCTTGCTTGATAAAATTTCGACCACTGCACAATTCTTGCAGAAAGTGGAATTAAAGCTCCCCATACTGTGTCGCCACAATTAACCACATTTTTCACTAAAATTACATGGTTAAAACTTTATGAGTAGAAATATGGTACTCAATTATTTTCTAAAATGTCTTGTCTAAAAGTAAGAGCACATAGCTTACACATGTAAATATGGTATTATTATGCAAGTAAAGTGTTAGCCTGGGAGGTTACTGATTCTGTCACAAAGTCATAAAATACAGACTCTTAAAATATGGCAAATAAAACTTAAACTACAAAGACAAAACAACTCCATTCAGTGTGAATATTTAAGTTTATAGACCAATAATAAACAACGCTAATGCACCCACACAAACTAGCTAAATACATACATCAAAGACTAAACGAATATTTAAATTAAAACACGAGTACATCATCAACACAACACAACACAACACAATTTGCAGAAAACATAAGAAAACTAAAACTAAATCCAGATCATAAACTACTAACAATGGATATTAAGGACCTCTACATTAATATCCCAATCAGCGATACACTTCTTGTAACCAATAAATTACTCAAGGACATGGACAAAACCATTAGAAAAGAAATTATGTCCATATTTGAAATGATATTGTATCAAGACTATTTTCAATATAATGAAAAATATTACAAACCAAGATCAGGCATAGCCATGGGCTCCCACCTATCAAGTACAATGGCAGAACTCTTCCTACAAGACATAGAACAAAGCAGAATAAAACATCTGCTGCAAGATGAGAAAATTACATACTTTAACAGATACGTAGACGACATCTTCATAATATATAATCAAACAAAAATAACCCCACAATGCAACCTCAAACATTTCAACAGACAACATAAAAACCTGCAATTCACAATAAATGGGGAAGTAAACAAGTCTAACTGGACTTAAACATATTTAATAGACATGGACAAACAGAAATGGAAATATGAAGAAAACCCACAACGACAGACATAACAATAAACAATAAATCATGCCACCCTAAAGAACAAAAATTAGCAGCATATAAAAATTGGATGCAGACTTCTTATACTACTACCCCTTGAGGAAAACGCTAAAAACAAAGAATTAAATACAATTATTAATACAGCACTAAATAATGGCTATAGAAAGGAAGACATCACACATCTATATAACAAACTTTAACAAAAGATAAGTAACCCGGATAATAAAGACGAAAAAGAACAAAAATGAGTCACTTATACTTACACAGGAAACTACATATGAAAAATCACAAAACTATTCAAAAACAGTAACATGAAGATAGCCTTCAAAACAACCCACACAATAGGTAAACTAATAAATGAAAAACGGGAAATAAACCCCTACAAACAAAGTGGGATATACAAAATAACATGCCAAAGTTGCCAAAAAGTACGTGGTGCGTTCTAAGGTCTCCAATATTTTTCTCACACAATAACCATACAAAAATTTGAAACTTCTGTCACTTTTCAATGTAATCTCCCTGCAGCCATACACATATTTCACAATGTCAACGCCATGATTCCATGGTCGCTGTGAACGCTTCTGTAGGAGTTTGTTTTGACCACTGGAAAATCGCTGATGCAATAGCGGCATGACTGGTGAATGTGCGACCACGGAGTGTCTTTCAGCGTTGGGAAAAGCCAAAAATCGCTAGGAGCCAGGTCAGGTGAGTAGGGAGCATGAGAAACCACTTCAAGGTTGTTTTCATGAAGAAATTGCTGCGTTGCATATGCCCAATGCACTGGTGCAGTCCTGGTGAAAGAACACACACGCAGTCTTTTCCGGCCGTTTTTCTCGCAGTGCTGGAAGGAGCTTGTTCTTCAAAACATCTTGGTAGGATGCACCTGTCACCGTAGTGCCCTTTGGAACGCAATGAGTAAGGATTACGCCATCGCTGTCCCAAAACATGGCCATCATCATTTTTTCTGCACTGGTGTTTACCTGAAATTTTTTGGTGGCAGTGAGTCTCTGTGCTTCCATTGAGCTGACTGGCGCTTCGTTTCAGGATTGAAAAACGGCATCCATGTCTCATCCATTGTCACAATTGATGAAAAGAAAGACCCATTCATGCCTTCATCCAACATCGCCTGGCAAATTGCCATGCTCACAGCTTTGTGGTCGTCTGCCACCATTCGTGGCACCCACCTGGAGGACACCTTCCACATTCATTAAGTCTTCATGCAGGATTGTGCACACAGATCCCATGGAAATGCCAACTTTGGAGGCGATGTTTTCCACACTCAATCGGCAATCCTCCAAAACAACTTTCTCAACTCGCTCAACCATATTGTCAAACCGGCTGGTGCGAGGCTGGGATTGTTTTGGTTCGCTGTCACACGACATTCGGCCTTCTTTGAACTGTTGCACCCATGAACGCACATTTTTCACACTCATGACATCTTCACCACATGTCTTACTCAACTGGCAATGAATTTCAATGGGTGTCGCACCACGCAAGTGGAGAAAACGAATAATTACTCACTGTTCTTGTAACAAAAATTTCACCATTTTAGGTATCAAAAACACTCCTCACTCTCGCGGCCACCACTAGAGTTCTGTGTGCCGTACAGTGCTGCCATCTGTCACGCATTCACAAAGAGTGCACACGTATTTTAAATTAAACCGCATGTGTCTATCTGCTCCCACTCCTGAGAAAAAAAAAATCGGAGACCTCAGAACTTGAATGCCCCTCATATACATCGGCCAAACTGGCAGAAATCTAACAACAAGATACAAAGAACACGTAAGAAACATAGGACTAAACAAAGACAAATCAGCATTTGCCCAACACATATATTGCTTTAATAAGTTCAATAAATTGATAGAAACACACAAAAGAAAGTAACAGCCAATGTAACATGTTCAACCTCATAATACAACATCAGAACATGCCAACATTAACATCACAGACACGTCAAGTATAAATTACGCAGCACAGCACATTCTAGAACAGTGAAAACAACACAGCACGCCACGAACACACACAGGACGATACCAAGGTAAGACAAAACAAAATCCTTAAAATATATATATACAGTAGGGTCGCGGGAATAATACAATACCCATAATATATCTGCAGAATCTCCTTCTCAAGATAGACAGGCGGCACAAGTTCAGCCCCCCTCAAGAAACACGATAGGAGAAGGGACACAAACCTACTTGGTTTATAAATTTTAACTTAAACAACAAAGTTTTAAAAACTTTAATATACCAGAAAACCTGCTGTGGTTGTGGAAAAGTTGGATTTTGTGTATATTGTGCATTGCAGACATTGTATGTGTATGTATTTTAGCACTCAGAACACCCATTGTGATAGTAGTTTCCAAATATGTATTGATGTTCCCTCTGAAGATGGTCCATCAGGACTGAAACATGTAAGGGTTCTAAGTTTTCAAGTAGTAAAAACTTATATAGTCACACTGGACGGAGTTGTTTTATCTTTATAATTGTTAGTGTGATGGACCAGAATGAAACAAATCAAAAACTTAAACTGGCAGACAAAATTACACAATACCAGCCACGATGACATAAGACATTGGTAAGTTCAACATAATTTCATTCTGCCTGAGTGGAGATGCATCTTGTGAGAGTTAAGGAATTCTACACAGCCCTAATTTACAAATAATATGTATATATGCCAGACACTTATAATTACCTTGAGTACCATCTTCCTCGCTATCTATCTCCCTGTCCAGAGCATCTGTCCCTCCATTACTCAGTAGACGGGCCGTTTCATCCATTGTCACCTCAGTGGTTGAAAGTGGTTCCTGCTTTTGCTGACAGCACTGTTGTTGGTACAACTGCTGCATGTACTGATGGTAATGCTGCTCCTGCAGTTGCCGGATCAACACCCCTTGCTGTAACATTATTAATTTTTTATACTAGCAACAACAATACAATGCAATTTTCTTGATAACTATGCTACAATAAACAATACAGAAATTGGGCAAGGCAACGGGTGGAATTTTTAATGAGTGAACTTGGTAACAGACAAAATGTTGTTACGAAATCAAATTTCCTTTATGTAGGATATGAGGTTCTCACATCAGTGGTTATAAAGAGTACTATCTTCTGGGACATAACACCACGTAGTCTGTTTGGCATTTCAGAGGAACATATTACTTCCATCTTCAGGGTCTCCTTGCCACCTGCTTTCATGGTGGTCTCTTGTTCGACTTATTCTTAGACCCTGAAGATGGCAGCAATATGTTGCTCCAAAACATCAAACGGACTACACAATGTTATATCCCAGGTGACAGTACTCTTCAGAGCTCCTTTAATATTAATATAGATTACCAAAAGCATATATCATCAAGATTTTATGAACCAGAAAGAAATGACACAAGACAGGTTCTGGCCTACTTTGATGTGGAACCTTCAGTGTTGGTCACAGTCTCTACTCAGAACTGTATACCTGCTCAGGGTTGCCTGGATACTGTTGTTCTGCATATGACTTGAACTGGTGGTAAGTCTGCTGGTTCAGAGCCTCCTGAATCTGCCTCCTGTAACATGTGTTTGAAAGTACCTGCTCAGAATATTTGAGCAATGAGGCAATAAACATGCATCTCACACTCAAGGTCTCCCTCCACAGGGTGTTCCAGAGGCTTCTGCTTATCTTATCTACACCACAAAGATAAGCTTCAGCTGCTTCCTTCTATAATATAAAGACTTGGACCCAACTGATTTGTGTGTTACAAGTATTTAACACTGTATCAGATACTATACTATGAGAATGGTTATGGCTTAATGTGATTACAAAAAGTTCTGACAGCTTGGCTGATACATGGGTTACTTAACAACGATGCACGAACAGCTCTGGTCATACAGAATTTTGGCTGGTTGCTTGGCTGTTTCAAGGGCTATTTAATAATAATGAATCTATTGTGGTGATCACATATTTTCAACATACTCGTATGAAGATAGTTCTGACTTATCACCATGGAAACTGTTCTCACTGTACATTACTTAACACTGTATCAACTGCTATGGTCACATACTGTCAAATAATATAAGAATGGTTATGAATTGTTACCAGGGATACAAAAGATTATGGGTTTTGGGCTGATCTGTTACTTATTTAACAACACCATATCAACTGATGAGGTTCCAAAGCATCACATGAGATGTGAGGAATAAGATAATCTGTGAATAGTGCATTTGAAATAAATGGGAAAGACAAGGTTGTGGTTTATTTGAAGGTGTTATTATCAAAAGGGTTGCAAAATGAAAGTGCCATGTATTCAAATCTCAGGCTCCATCCAATTATGTACTGTTGGTGAACTGCTAAACTGTTCAAATATGGGAATCAGATTATCTTATGCTACTTAATTCTGCTAGGAGACTAGCATTATGTTCTGTGCTTATGAATAACAGTACAACACACAGTGAATTCATCCACTCATATGGTGAAAGAGTTTTAACTATACATGGCTAATGCTTCTTGCAGAGAACTTTAATATATGAGGAGGGTTGCATTCAACTCATTCACAGATCATGGAAATGCTAATGAGAGTGCTCCTGGAACTCGTCAGTCCCAAAGCTGTTAAGAATGCTGTTGTGAAGCATACCTGCTCAACACCAGGTAATCTGAACATCAGCCTTCTGTAATCAGTCATGTCATCATTATCACCACCACATACATTTTCATATTTGTGAAACGTTGCTTCATAAATCTGTTCCAGCTATCCTCTGCTTTGCCATACTTCTCCTTCTGTATATGCCTCCTTGCTGATGCATTCTGTACATTTTTAAGAGTTGCTGAGTTGTAGTGTCTTAGATGGTTTAAACTGATTTGTCCAATTGTACTTGTGTTAACAATTTATGGATGTAAATAAATTATGAATTATGCTGTTCTCTCTATAGTCCCTTTCACTATTAACTTCATTCCTGGTTGTCTAAAGTCACCCTGACCCCACTCAACTCCTTATGTTTGTTATATTTCCTGTATGATCTTACCCTAAATCTTACCTCTTGCCTCATCGCTCATTCTGTCTCTCTTAGTTATTCTTCAGCAGCCTAGTTATTGGGGCACCTCTCAGTTTCAACTCTGTATGTTACCAGCATGGTGAAAAAATATAAAATGATTTTCTCTTTCTGTTACTATATACGTGGTGTGTTCAAAAAGTATTGAACCTTCTTTTTTCCTGTAAAAACCAATGAAGTGCAGGAGGCTCCCTTCGGTGGAGATGTGGAGGGGACATTCATGGGCAGTTGTGAATTCCCCCCCCGCAGAAAGTGTCAGTCGCTGGCAGTCAGCATATGAGTGAGGACGTGTAGTGACCACTCGTCAGATTCCAGTAAGGTGTAAAATGACGGAACAACATGAGCAGCGATATTGCATCAAATATTGCCAAAAGCTTGGCGATACCCAAGTGGAAACCATTCGCAAGATTCAACAGGCTTTCGGGGACGATGCTACGAGCAACTCACGGATAAAGGAGTGGTACAACCGCTTCAAAGATGGCCGCACATCAGTGGACAGCAAACCGCATTCAGGCAGACCCTCAACAAGCCGAAATGAGAATGTCATTGAGCAAGTGCGGACTTTGGTCATGGAGGACCGTCGTATCACAGTCCGAGAACTTGCAAACGAGATAGGGGTAAGCATTGGATCGGTACGTTCAATTTTGACCAAGGATTTGGGCATGGGAAGAGTGTCCGTGAAATTCGTACCAAAACTGCTAACGATGGAGCAGAAGCAACGCCATCTGGAAATTGCACAGGACATGCTGGACAATGCAAACAGTAACCCCAACTTTCTGAACACCGTGATCACAGGCGATGAGTCGTGGGTTTATGGGTACGACCCGGTAACCAAGATGCAGTCGTCACAGTGGAAACATCTGACATCCCTGAGGCCAAAAAAAGCACGGCAGGTCCGCAGCAACGTCAAGGTCATGTTGGCCATTTACTTCAACTCCCGTGGGGTTGTGCATCATGTGTACGCACCACAAGGCCAAACCATCACAAAGAAATACTACCAGGAGGTCCTTCGTTGCCTTCGTGATACTGTGCGGCGCAAATGACTGGATCTGTGGGCAGCAAAAACTTGGTAGCTCCATCATGATAATGCACCTGCCCATTCTGCACATCTGATTCAGACTTTCATCGCCAAACACAACATCCCTGTGGTTCATCAGGCTCCCTACTCCCCTGACATGTCTCCGTGTGACTTTTGGCTATTTCCCAAGCTGAAAATGCCGCTGAAAGGAACCTGATTTGAGTCAAAAGAAGACATCATGCAGAATGCGATGGCCCGGCTGATCACCATTCCAAAAGATGCGTTCCAGAAGTGTTTCCTACAATGGCGGAAGCGCTGGGAGAAGTGTGTGCATTACCAAGGACACTACTTTGAAGGGGATTAGGGTTTTGTATCTCCAAATCAATAAATGTATTTCTGCCGACCAAAGGTTCGATACTTTTTGAACACACCACATATCTAAGCAGTATTTATACTGCTGCTTGATAAACCTCTTAAACATATTCCTAAAGCTTCTGGCCAGACCAACTTGTATTTTCCAAAGACCTGCTTCCCAAATATCTAAAGTCATATCATCTTAAGCACTTTATACATTCACTGCAACAGTTGGGCCCAGGGATAGGAAGGCTGACAACTGCCTATAGTGTAACACAATGAGGGACATTTTTTAATATCATTTATGCACATAATTTTAACACCAGAAAATTCTTTTCTCTGTGGTATTTGCAAGTATTTCATAATATTGTGACATGTCTAACCATTGCTGGGTAAGGGGAGGTGGAACGAGTTACCACGAAGACAGACTCTGGATAAACAGTCAGTTGCTGGGTTGTGCAACAGTGGAAGCGAAGTTACGCAACAGTAAGGAAAGTGGTGTTTCACGGTGCCGTGCCGAGTAGGGCCAAAGTGAGCCAAGCTGAACTGCGCTGGTTGTTACGCAGCAATAAACAACTCTTGGCAGCGTTGCCCAGCAACGCCTGTAAACACAGCGTTTACGCAACAGTGAAGCGAGGTGGATTTTCTGCTGTCCGACTGTTTATAAGAGAGACTGGAATGCGTAAGCAGGTAGTTGAAATGTAGCAAATGCCAAAGCCAGTTAGTATTCGGAGCATTCGGTGCAGTGGAAGTCTAGCAGCCAAGTTCAGTTGTAGCGAGTGAAATGTGAACATGAAGACGTCATAAGTCAGTTGAAATATAGCAGCAGTCACAGGAAGAAGAACTGAACGCGTGGTTAGATGATTTTGTGATTACAGTCAACTCTCGATTATCCGGGGGCGGATTAACCGGTTTGNCCATCAAGACTTTGTGTATGCTATAGTACAGTTATATTGGGAGTGTGTAATTCAGAGACACTTGTATAGCTCCCACGTTATAATTACATTAGGACTACTGAAGAAGAGTGAATAGATTATTTTGTAGGGTTTGTAAAGTGTGCAAACCCGCAAGAGTGTTATAAGTATTTGTAGTTACGACTTGTAGGTTGTTAAATAAACCAATTAACAATCTGAAATGCATCTTCAGTGGCAAAACACATTACAATACGCTGCATGTGAAAGCTGAAAGCTTCCAGTGGACAGTAACATATCTTTGTGGGTAGAGAACAATGAAGAAAATACTTTTTTATGTAGCAGTCAGTCCAAAGTATTGCCATTATGAAAGGAGAAAGTTATAATTTTCAATGAAGCAAATGTTGACCATATTTGCCTTTAAACTACAAGCACCATTCACTGATGGATGGCAGAAAATTTGGAAGGTAAGCAACATCTTATATGTTTAGTTAACTGTTGAGTTCGAGCCACTGAGAGTCCACATCGACTACTGGTAGTGAAACAGGGATGGCAGTAAACAATACTTTTCTGGCTGTCAAATGACAAACAGTATATCTGTCTACAAACTTCTATGGGAGCTGGTGGGGGGGGGGGNGGGAAGTGATAAATTGGAGTAGACTGTATTCATGCAAAACTGCTGCACTCTGAATTATTTGTAGGGTATGAAAAGAGCAGAAGAAAGAAACAATTTCACTTTCTTCTCTTATATATAACTAGATATTCATGCTGGTTTATAACCTCAAAACCACCAAATGGTGTCAAATTAAAAAAAAAAAAAAAAAGGTGAAAGAGGAAGAGCCATTCTGAGTATCTCAGCAATGGCAGAAATGGTTAACCACACAGGTGAAAATCTTTGCTATGAAAACAGAGCCTGTCTGTAATATATAGGCTTTAATAATTAACACAACTTTGACAGTACTACTACTAACATATACAGCTCCGAAATTCAAGATATCTTTCTCTCAGTACTCAGTAATGGAAAATAGTGATTTAACCTTCATCACAAAAGATTCAATTGCCACCTTACAGCCCACATTAAATGGTGCACTTATTTAAAACTGTGTCCCCTTTACTAAAGAGTAAATTTCCCTAAAGGGTACCACAAATATATGAAATAAAAAGTTTCTCAAAGTAAATTTTGGGGAGCATGAAATCAAGTACTAATCACTCTTTCAGTCTATTTTGGATCCATCAGACACTGGAGAAAATATGGGCATGAGACTGTACATCAGCTATACATGGACTTCAAGAAAGCCTATGATTCAGTCAGGAGGGAAGTACTGTACACCTACAAAACTAGTTAAGCTAATTAAAATATGATTAGATAAAACCTATAGTAATGTCTGTAAAGGTAAACATTTGTCTGATACATTTTATATTAAGTTTGTCCGGAACATGGGATCCTTTACTGCCATTGCTCTTCATATCTGCTTTAGAATACACCATTAGGAAGGTCTAACCAGGTATGACTGAAATTGAATGTGACATATCAGCTTCTGGTGTATGCTAATTGTGTTAATTTATTGGGAGACTACATCAATATCATAAAGAAAAACATGAAAGTTCTAATAGGTTCATCTGGAAGTAACAAGAGAGAAAACTAAACAAGTACAGGGTCTGGCAAATCGACCTCCCGTATTTGGAGAGGGCGCTGTGTGAGTTCTGGTGGGGATACGGCGGGGGAGGGGGTATCGATAGCGGTATAAGTGCCATTTGCAGTAGTCGCAATGGCGTGGCACAGTGAGCATCGTGCGTTTGTTGTAGAAGAGTATATTCGTAATGGTGAATCGGTGATTACTACTCAGCGAGCATTTCGCATTCGGTTCGAACTTGGCCGACATGATCCTGTTCCGGATAGAAAAACTATTCACGTTTGGGTATCAAACTTTAGAGCAACAGGTTCTGCACTGAAAAAGAAATCGCCTGGCCGACCTCGGACCGTAACAACGCCGGAAAATGTGGCGCGTGTGAGAGCGTCCATCCAGCAGTCTCCAAAGCATTCAGCACTTAAACATGCAGCTGCCCTGGGATTGTCTGATAGGAGTGTAAGAAGAATCCTGCACAGAAATCTACACATGCACCCATACAAAATGATGGTTACCCAAGAATTAAGTGAGAGAGATTGAAACACGCAAAGCTGCGTGTGAGGACATTCTTCAGAACATTCCCTCTGGCNCCTAAGTTAAACCAGTTTGTTGGGGACCATGGAGAGGGACAAGCCTGGTTCCAACAAGACGGAGCCACAGCTCACACTTCGCGGTGTTCTTTAGCAATTCTGAGAGAGTTGTTTCCTGGACGTCTTCTCTCTTTGTGAGGAGATATCGCCTGGCCCTCAAGGTCACACGATTTATCACCTTGTGATTTTTTTCTTTGGGGACACTTAAAGGCGCAAGTGTACAAACATCGCCCCACAACCCTGCAAGCACTTAAGGAGGCAATCACCCAGGCAGTGGCTGCCATTCCACTGGAAATGACACGAAGAACTATGGACAACTTCCGGGAAAGGCTTCTTCAGTGTGTGAACAATGGAGGACGCCATTTACCGGAAATAATTTTTAAAACCAAGTAATGTAAAATAGCATCGTATTTGTTGTTCAAAAATAAAAGTATTTTTTCTGTATCTTTCTTTGTTTGTTTGTAACTGCCTTTTGAAATATGGGAGGCCGATTTGCCGGACCCTGTATATGTTGATGTCTTGTCACCTGAACACAGGCAAAATCGTAACATAAAGACAGCTACTGTATCTTTTCAAAATGTGAAGTTCAAATATTTGGAAATCATATGAAAAGGCCTGGTGCCAAAAATTATAATGTCTAAGAGTTTGTAGAAAACATAAAATAGGGGAAAATAAGGAAAATTACTGAAGCACATGGCATAACAGACTGATACATATTTTCATAAACAGTGATTTAATAAGGACTGTGATATGAAGTTTTGCATTAATGTTCAAGCGAAATTTGTGACTTTAATTTTGAAAACTATAAGGATTTGTAATTAAAACTATGTTTCTCCCAATTTCAGAGCTACTGTATAGAGTTTATTTGCAGCCCAGTAAAATGCTTGTCACTAGTATCACCTCCTAGCCTCAGCACGTGAAAAATGCATAATTCAAATTTAATTAATTTCAAATCTGTATTTTTTGGATCCAAGCACCTTGAATTGATGTGACTTTACTGTCTTAGGCTCTTGGAAATACCTAATTAACCACTGAAGATAAGAGTGTAAAATTTGGTATGGAAATAATTACAAACATAACTACACATATTGCATGAAATTATCTTTTTGTATTTTAATTACAAACAAGACAACAGGCAAACATTTTGAGGATACAACTGATAACTATCATGTAGTGAGAATCGATAAGAATGAAAATTATGAACAGAAATAGAGTGATAAATTGTACAATTACTAATTTATATCTCATGCTGGCCTCTTCATATAAAAAAACAAAACTGTGTTACACATTTCTTCCATAACTTCTCATTACAATTAAGGTAAAGTTGTCCCTGTGCTTAACTAATTAAGCACTACACCATGAAGGCAAAGGGGGGAAGTGTATGTATAGATCCACATTTGCTTGATCTCGGTACTAGTTGGAGGTGAGTGGTCTGCTTCACGCCCTGGCTGCTTTACCCCCGGGGAAAGAGTAGCCAGTACCCATTGGATAGGTTGGGTGGACCCCAGAGTTGGTCTGGACAGCATGAAGAAAAGAAAATTCATGACCCTACCAGGACTCAAACTCTGACCCCTCAGTGTCCAGCCCATAGCCAGTCACTATACAGACTGCACTATCCTAGCTCCTTCTCATTACAATTAAATCAATTATAATTATATGGAACAGATGCAAGTTACCATATATTTAGTTATTTTTATAAAATACTTGGTTTAGTATAACATGAAAGTCAGAAACATCTTATGATAAAATTCACATAATTACAAACACAACTGAAGCTCAAGAGCAAATAAATGCAATGGCAAAACTCACCTCTGAGCCTCCTGCTTGGCTCGGTCTTCCTCCTCACGCTGGCGTTCTTCTTCTTCCAGTCTCAATCGTGCTGCCTCCTCTTGGCGTGCTGCCTCTTCTTCACGGCTACAACAATGACCCAAAGGCAAAAACACAATTCAGGAATGGCTTTACAAACAACATGGCCAGTTACTTCTGTCTCTAGCTCTCACAGTGTATCTTAATATGGTTAGAATATTTATGAACAGACATATGTAGCTGTACCAGCAAAGTCAAGACAAAAGTTTTGCTCATATTTGTATATATAACAATATTTCTCCAAAAAACGTAAATTCAGCAACAGGCTAAATTAGTCAAGCAGATTTGATGTTAGGTTCCTTTTGGAAACAATTCTATGGGGCAAGTCATTCTTCAGCAGCGGATATTCAGTTATTTAAGAACTTCTCTGCATTTACCTATTCCAGCAGTTAACTTACGAAAGCCCAGCAATAAATCCTATACTGAGCCACACAAACTGTAGAACAAGTTTGGCAGAAGATAACATCTTGTCTTCATGCTAAAAAGGTTCAAATGCACAGCAAAGTTGTTCAGTTCTCCTAGAATACTACATAAAATAACTCTAATATTAACTTGAATAATCCCACAGTAAAAATCAGTAGAGATTTCATACACAGTACATAGCATATACAGCGAAAGCCCCATTTAAAATTTGTTCTGGGACAAGAATTCTGAGCATTATCATCAAGATATATCTTAAACAGGGGTCATACAGAATTCAAACAGAAAATGACCACTGCTAATTACACATATCTGCTTTACCCTTAGAAAATGCCATGTACTTCTGAAAACAACAATTTTTTGTGGTGTGCCTAACTGCTACAAGCAGAGGGAACCTTTTCTTCTTCTGCCAGGGCTGATGTGATAGCACACGCAAACCAATCAGCCACCTGGGTCGGCACCCTTCACAAATTATTTTTTTGCTTTTTGCCAGATTAAAATCCACTGATCTTTTGTTCACTTTGTGACTAATAATAGGCAAAAATCTAAACATGTTATGCAACAACACAAATAGGATTTTAAAAATTATGACTCTTTCATCACAGTGTCTGAAAATTTTGACAGCGTCTTGTGAAAGTCGAACTATTCTGAATTGGGGAGGGGGGTGAATTTTTTTTTATTTGGGGTGGTATTTAGCATTGTGCCAGCCCTGGCTAAAGGTCAACAAGAGGATACACAAACTTCAAGGCCCCTGTGAGCAAGCAACTACAGTGTCCAAAATCTGTATTTACCCAAACGGATGGCAAATCTGAAGCTAAGATAAGCCCCACTAAGAAACTTGTCTGCACATAAAACTTGATTTTATATATTAATTTCATAGTTACTATAAGCAAACATGAGAAAGATAATAAATATCTGAGTTCATCATTTTCACAGTATAATCTCTTCATGGGGAATGAAAGCTTCCGATTCCAAGCTTCGAAGATTCTTCATGAAAACTCGCCACAGGCCAAGGCCCATAATCTGAAATATAGTTCGGTCTTCTGCTCTCACTCGTTATGCATATGGCATGACATGATGTGAATTTTAACATTTACCGCATGTTCAAAACATCAGTCCACTAAGATTTAAACCATTAAAAACATCACTATATTTTTTTCACATATTAAGTCAAGATGTTGCTTCATTTCTTAACTTCAGAAATAGAAGGAAAAAACCTAGCCTTCCACTCAGTTAAATATAATATTATACCAGGTACACATTTCATTCATGGACATACGAAATACTAATTCAGGAAAAAATATTCAATGCTTATATGGGGGCTTTGGCCAGGACCACAAGAAATGAATGCAAAATGCACAAAATTTTCAAATCAAGAAATATTATATTGAGATTCTACTGTAACTGTAGATTTCTCCTATTCTCAAAGTACATAGCAATTAGTTTGATTTTTTAATCATAAAGAGAGCTTGGACATCACATAAAACCAGGACAGAGTGATGTGCTCAATGTTTTATCAGTCATAAGAGTGACAAACACAACATCTTAATGTAATCTGTCAACTTTTCTAGCATTGCGAAACATCCATTTCTGCGAGGAGTACCCACAAGGCAAATCCAATACTGTAAATGGTAAAGTGAAGAAACATCCTTCGGATATCAAGAACAGCTGCAAATGTTTTCAGTGAGTAGCTGTAAACAGCCAACGAGGCAGTATTTTAGCTGGAGGGGGGGATTGGATATGGGTACTTTAATCCCTAACAGTAAAATCCAGCATGTTACAAAAGTCCTAACATGCCTTGGACTTAGAATCCCTTGGCATAACTCAAGCAATGAGAAGAGGGCAAGACATGTGAATCTTAGATTGTCAGGAGTCAACAGGAAAGGTTCATTTAATTTTATTTTGAAAAATCCAGGAAGATGATTATACAGGAGACCTATGCATTGATGAGAGATCAAAATGGATCTCAAAGAAGTGGGGTATAAAAGTGATGAACAGATTGAACTGGCTCATGATGGTGTACAAGTGCAAGTCTTTGTGAACGCAGCAATGAACATCTGGGTTGTTTAAAACAATTTCTTTACTGCCTAAGTAACTGTAAACTTTTCAAGGGAGGCCTTGAACCAATAAGTTAGTTAAAGAAAGAAGGTAAGCAGAAAAAATCCCCAGTTTAAAAGCTAGTGCAACATGACTTTTCTGTCTTTCCTGAACCCAAGCTCTGATGAAGAGGTGCAGAACTGATGATATCACAGCATACAGTGATGCTGCCCAACTGCAGATGCCGGGGTGTGATGCATATCTTGCTCACTTTCAGGCATTGCAAAACCTCCTGTATCATATAGGACTCACAGTTACAGCCCTGATCACTATGTACCTCCCATAGTACTCCAAAGCAGCAGAAGAAGCTGGGAACAAGCACTTACACCACCATTGAAGGCTATTTGATTGGGAATGGTGTATGCTTCTGGTCACTTGATAAAACAGTCCATTTTGACCAGGAGGTATTGGTTTCCTTGGTCGCTCAGTGGGAAGGGCCAGCTACACTGATGGCTATCCTTTCGAACAGGGACCAAAATTTTGTACTGATGCATGTGGCCCCGATTCCTGGTCCAGGGGCTATGACTGGATGCACAGGTGTTGCACTGCCAGCACTACATCTTAACATTGTTTCTTGCCTGGAGTCAGTAGTACCTTTGCCAGACCTTATTCAGGGTCTTGTTGACACCCAAGTGACATCCTGACGATCCACCATGCAGTTCGGTCAGCACGTTGTTCACTCTGCTCTAAGGAAGAATTATCTGGGCTATTTTTGATCATAAATTTGTGGGTTCCCACTGGCACTCTGGTATGCCATTCCTCACAGCAAGGGATTTCCATTGGGTGTTGTCCAGTTTCTATTTCCTATAAAATGGGCCCTATATCCTGGTCGTTCTGCTGTTCTCTTCTGAGAGAGGCTGAATCCCAGTCAGCTATGGCTACAGCTAAAGCTGCGTATTTTGTGTTTATTGGGGTCAGCCACTCCCATACATCTCTCAGCTTCTCAGGGTCAGTGGTTATCCCCTTAGATGACACATACTTCCTTCTGAAATAGTTGGCCCTTCTCCAGACTGAGCTTTAGGCAGGCTTCTCGGAACAGCTGGAACACTTTCCTCAGGTTGAGCAGGTGCTCTTGGAACATGAGACCAATCACAATCATGTCCATGTACACGAGACATAACTTGTAAGTGATGCCTCTTAAGACGGTCTCCATTAACCTCTCAAATGTTACTGGAGCACTGCAGAGAACAAAGGGCATGACTGTGAACTGCCACAATCCTTGACCCATAAAGAAGGCAGTCTTCTCCTTGTTGTCCATATGCAGATCCACCTGCCAATAACCACTCTTCAGGCCCAGCATAGAGAACCATTTGGCCCCAGCCAGTGTATCCGGAGTGTCCTCATCCTAGGGTACTAGGAAACAGTCTTCCCTTGTGACATCGTTCAGTTTTCTGTAGTCTATGCAGAACAGCAGGTCCCCATTCTTCTTCTGGAGAAGAACAGGTGATGACCAGAGGCTGCCTCTTCAATAACCCCATGTCACCGCATATCCCCAAGCAACTCGCCCACATCTGCCTGTTTTCTGTTTTACTAGGGGAAGCCTCCTCAGGGGTTGGTGGATTGGTAGGGCCTCTCTCGTACCTATACGGTGGGACACTCTGTCAGCCCATCTATAGTCATCATTCTTCATAGCAAAGATGTCTTCATACTCTGTGGGGAGCTCTTCCAAGTGTCACTCAGGTTTGGCCTGGCTGCTGCAATCCAGTCCTGCAACTTTGGGGTAGTTTCTTGGACCTGTGGTTGTTCAACATTGGGTGGAGCCACCACTGTGCCATGGCAGATCCTTCTATGAGCTTCTGGTCACAACAAGCAGCATTCAGGACCCTCATGGGTACCTCCAGGCAGTCTTGGACCAGGGTGCTGACTATGTAGAATCCTTTGGGTGGATGGATCTCTGGACTCGGTTCTACCAGGCTATTTTCCACTCCACTGAGGCTCGCCAACTGAACCATCACCACTCCCTTGCATTGTGCAGGTATCACCTGATCAATGGCCACAACCAAGCTGGTAGGCTGAGGCCCCACCCCAGGGCTCCATAGCGATACTTCATCTGCAAGATGCAGCATTTGGCGCCCTAGGTTTACATATGCATTTTATGCACACAGGATGTCCAGCCCCAAGATGAGCTCATTTGTGATATTCTCAATGAATACCCAAATTTTCAGTGGGCGCCACAACAGGATGTCAGCAAAACTTCCTTCAAGCTGGGTAGGGTTTCCCCAAATACCAACTGCAGCATGTAGCATTGGTTTGGCTGTATTTTAAGCCATCTGGCCTCTACAACAGGGTGCTACCATACAATATTTGTGGGAAATAAGATTTCAGGTTATGATATTTATGTTTTCACTCATAAAATATTCATCATAAATAGATGTGTACGAGAGTAACATTGAATCTATGCCTGTAGATATGTTCCCTTCATTAAGTGTGCATCCTGCACTAAAGAGAGCTCTGGTCTCTTCCTTCCTCTGTAATGCTGACTACAACTCACAGGTACAGAACATTACAAAATACAAAGATAATTCTTGTTTGCTGTGACAACCCGTTACTCACGCAATTCTTTTTCGTTCCTCCACATCCCACTTGTGCGCCTCCACAAAAGGTTTGAATATTGGACACAGCTTGTCAAGCAACTCAACAAACCCTGTCATTGCTTCATCCTGATTTATATCACCCAATGTCTGCCATGCCAACCTATAGACAACACATTCATGTCAATATTTAAAATCTGAATATGAAAGAGCTCAAAATTATATATTTATATACAAAATGGTAAATAAAGGGTAAAAAATATGTACTAAAATCACTGTATAATGTATGAATGTTAATAATGAAGATACAATTCTCCTAGAAGAACAAAATGGCTTCAGACAGAACAGAACAAACTCATACAGGAACACAGAGAATATAACATACCAACTTCTTTGGTCTTTATCTATTATGAAACTTTCACAGACAAACCAAACAAAGCTCTGAAATATTTAAGCAAGGTAAAAAACACACACTCTTCAAGTTAACACAAGACAAAAACAAGTGAAAATTCTAGGGACATCATCCAAGGGGGTCAGACAAGGGTACATCCTGTCTACAATTTTATTTAATTTTATACAGATAAATTCAGTATAGTACAATGACAGAGTAATAAAAAATAAAGCATTTTACTAAGGAAACAGTTCAGAAAATATTTTTGTCTGCTGATGACAAATTGTAGTTGTGGACTCATAATAAGGGGGGCATATAGTAGTGCAGTTGGTTGAGGTACCATGCTACAAGCCAGAAGGTCACAGGCTCAATTTCCAATTAGGTCATTGGATTTTTCAATTGACCTAATCCTTCCAGCTGTACTGTGGCCCTGGGGTTGATTCAGCCTCTAACAGAAATGAATACCAGGAATCTTTCGGG
>NW_019720577.1:180984-181402 GCF_002891405.2 Cryptotermes secundus
TGGCCTCCACAGCCTTCAACACGGATAGCTTCACTTGGGGGGGGGGGTTACTAAGCAAGCTTCAAACATTATATCAGTATACTAATGCAAGCAAATGCAATTTAAAAACCTCTAACAAAATCTAACTTCAAAGGAACAGAATATCTTAAGGCCAAAATTATGATAAATAACCAAAGAATTACTTTGGACGCTCTTTTCAACTTCAAATGAAAGATGTGAAAATTTAGTTACATAAATTCCAGCAACTCTTGGGGATAATAAATGAACTAAGCCTGTATTAAGGAAAGTACGAACAAATATGGTACTTAAGGTTTATAAAATGGTTTTATATATATATATATATATATATATTAAAACTGGCAGGAATATGTGGTTTCTGTAATGTTAATAATGTACGTAACATCAAACTAACTTGTGA
>NW_019720577.1:181476-190713 GCF_002891405.2 Cryptotermes secundus
CATCGCTGAATAAAATGACGTTTAACAGTTCGGGATGAGCTTTTATCCAGTGGCACAAATCCATACACTGTGCATGGTCGCCTGGTTCCAGATGTTGTACCCTTTGATGATGGTAAGGATACAACTCTTCATCATGTAAAGTTCGCCACACCTGCATACGTGATACGCCGATGCGAGAGGCCATTCTACGAGTGGACAGACACGGACTTCTCTGAACCATCTCAATAATGTTCTCTCGTGTGTTTATCATTCGTACATCCTCCCTTTCAGACTGCACAGAAACACTCGGAAGAGAACCAGTATCATGCAATGTCTGGTGAATTCGCATAAATACACTTTGAGATGGAACCCTTCGACCAGGAAAACGCCTTTGGTACTCTTCAACAGCAGCACGTGCATTGCGACCACAAAATCCATACACAAAATGCATATCACAATATTCAACAAGTGAAAACACAAAAGGCATTTCAGCAACTCTGCACAACTACACGTAATATGCCAACCATTCACAACGCTGCCACAACGTACTCTGTAGGCTCTGTAGGTAGCATATGAGCCACATGAGCTTACGGCTAGTGTGAATCACCGCACTCAAGGACAAACAAAGATAAGGCGTCTCAGCTGACAGGTACAGTGCGTGGACCCGCCAGAAGACCACACTTTTCTCGAGCCATTATCTCCGTAACCATTCAACTTTGGACATAGGTGTTTTGGATTATATCAGCATAATAAGGAACACCCTCCCGAAGTTTTGGCCATTCCTCCTGGGACACCCTGTATATGTATATATATATACGATATTATTACATTTTATATATATATAATATATTTTAATTACCTTTCTGATATTTTTTGGTCTATAGCAGTTACAAATTATTGTTTTGTACATGCTGAAACTGGTTCATACAGAAAAGATTGGAACTCAAGAGCTTAAAAATTCAAGGCTGTGGGAGCAAATGAAAAGCAAAATCATTCAATTACTAAAGCCCAAACTCTTTTCCCACCACAAATGTAACTGCACCTTACATGGTTACTGGGTATGAAGTATTTGGCCTGATGACAAACTTACTTCTAACTTGCAACAGGTTACTGATTGAAAAGAGCATCTTCATCTATTGGCTTTCAAGTGCATGACAGTATGCAGTGCATGTTTGATATTTTGTCACACAAATAAACATTTCATAGATATAATTACAATGATACTGACTTTGCTGTTGACAATGGAAAGGTCTATTATGACCCACACAATCTCTCTGGCAAACAGATCATTAAAACTTTGAGGACACTTTAATGATTGATAAATTTCATAACACTAATGCTGAAAAAGTGTTCAGGGTTGCAAATCCATTTCAGAATACTGGAATTCATTCTCCATCTTTCCCCCTTTCCAAATGACACTGATGCAGTTCCATAGCATTTTTCAAAAGTACAATGATTTAAACCATTAAATATTTTAAGGTTAATAAAACTATAAAACACATAAATCAAACTTACTTATTCTTTCTTCTTGAGTACATTTATTTTCATATCCTTAAATCACACTTCTGGATATACTATCCCAAGTACCCTTCTTAATTTCCGTCTCTGTGCTCCGCATACAATGTGTCCCAAATAACTTCATTCATCTCTAGTTCCAATATGAACACTTCTGAACCCACTGACATTGCAAGATGGTCCACATGGGGTCAACTGCTCAAGTGTATACTCCAGAAGGAAAACTGCATGACTCTGCCTTGTGTGAATATTTGCATTACCTCTCATGTACATTTAAATTGCATCAAGTCACACAATGTGCCTAGATCTGATATGAGTTATGCAGTTTCATTGCACAAAGAGCTCCATTACTAACCATGTAAAGAGAAATCGCACTTTAAGAACTGAACAATGCAAAAATGGTATGCATGTGGAAAGACAGGCCATGCCTCTGTGTTGGTGCCTAATACAAAACCATAAATGCTCTTAGGTTTTCTGTGGTCAAACAGTTCAACCACAAAACAAAATGCAACATAAAGATGAGTGCAGAAAACTGTAATGAAATAACAACTGTGGTGATGGACTATGGGCAGAAAGACCAAGGAATATGGGTCTGATTCCCAACAGGGGAAAGAGACTTTCTCGTCTACAGAGCATCCAGACCAGCTCTGAGTCCCACTCTGACTCCTACCCAATGGTTACTGGGGACTGTTTTCCCATTTAGTGCCAAGGTTAATAATTTGTGAAGCTATACTTCACTTCCGATGTCTTCATGGCATGGCACTGATTAACCCTTCACCGCAGTGGGCATTTAAATTCCTACCAAACTCCTATGCCAGAGGATATTTAAATATTTAAACTGGAGAGTGTAACATTTCACTTAACGTTTAACGGTCAAATGTTATATATATATATATATATGCAGCAAGCAGCAACCCGAGTTGGCCGAATGTCATACAGGGTGTTTCACGACTTTAGGGCATAACTGCAGGAAGTGATTTCCTAGGTCTTTGTGATCAAAAAAGTTCATATAAACATGTGTCCGATTTTGGACGGTTATGGAGTTATGACCGTTTTAAACTCAGAATAGAAGGTAACGATTACTGACAATAAACAGAATAAAATAATAAACCAGCATAATACATGATACATTTAAAGTATGAATGTAAAGTTAACCTCGTGAAAATACTTTTAATTTGAATTTATTGGTGCTTAAAGCTGATTTTCGAAAATGCCACCGCCAGCCACAACACAGGCCGCCGCTCGGTTGTGAACCGCACAGGTACATACCAACCCACCACGCCTTAGGTGTTCTCAAGTGTCGAGATAACGAGAACGCTCTGTCTGTAGCTGGCTAAAAATAGCGACCTGTCAGATGACAGACACAGTTCACACGAGGGCATGTACAGGAATGGAAAAACGGTCATAACTCTGTAACCATCCAAAATTGGACACATGTTTATATGAACTTTTTTGATCACAAAGACCTAGGAAATCACCTCCTGCAGTTATGCCCTAAAGTCGTGAAACACCCTGTGAGATGAAACACGTTACCTATCTATAAAGAGCGTTCTTGAAGAAACAGATTGCTGAACACATGAGACTGAACCTTGGCAAGAGGTGTCCTCTATTGAGTCCGCAGAACACCTACATAAGCCGAGAGCTACAGACAACACCAATACAGTTGGAACCTAGTCGCCATACAAGAGAGTGGAACCTAGTTGCCATACAAGACAGTTGAAAGATAGCCGCCGCAGAATACAGTTGAAGTGATAACAATTGTACGGTGTGTAAGAGTGAATGTCCAATAAAGATTTGCTGAATCCGACGAGACCCACGTGAAGTTATTTGTCGCGTGATATATCCAACACATGACAACTGGTGTTAGAAGTGGGATCAGTTCGGATTCTTAGGCGAATTTGGAAGAATTACTGGTCTAACACCACATCGAGTACCATAACACCACACAAGCTAGAATGGACTCACAGCAGATGATGGAACTGCTGCTGAAGTAAATCAGAGCTGGTGAAGAAAAGGCGGAAGCCAGACATGCACAAATGATGGCCAATGGGCGTCTTAGTCATGAAAACATTCCACACAGGGTCCCTTGTCACACGCATCACACCAGTACACAGATTTGACACACAACACGTTGTTTCTGTGGTTTTGATTTCTTAGCAGTTGGTGGAATCTTGCTTATAAAATTTCTTTCTCTTAGATGGGGTACTGTTTTGTCAGATGAATGTCGACCTGGCACTTTGTGTTCTACAGCATTAGAATATTTCACAGAGTCCCTCAATTAACTGAATTCTGATTGACAATTGATCTATTCTTTTCCTTGTGTTATTCCTACATATTATCATCACATTCATAAATTTTTCTTTTGTCCCTTATAGTTTTGCATATTGTCCCAATGGATCAATATTACAGTCAATTTTACCGACCACACAACATTTCTTTTGTCCCTTATAGTTTTGCATATTGTCCCAATGGATCAATATTACAGTCAATTTTACCGACCACACAACATATGTTGTGTGGTCAGTAAAATTGACTCTAATATTGATCAAATACACAACAGGATGCAAGAAACAATTAAAGCTTCCAATGGATGTTTGTGCTATTCTCGATTCTGCCATTTACCATAGAATTCAGAAAAGCACAAACATCCATTTTCAGTGTATAATTCCAAATCTGATAAAACTTTGTTCTAATTTGGTTTGAAGTAAATATATTCTCCGCTGGTCATGACACAACACAACTGGGCATTTTGTTCCTCGTGGCTGGCCTTGGCTAACCAGACTGCATGGTGTGTATTTATAGAACAAAGGGGAAGTACAGTAGTACCATTCATCTAGTGAACTGTTTATGGTTTGCTACATGGCAGTCATAACACACTTCTTAGAGTCAACATCACATCTCAAAGTCATAGACTCTCCACGTGTCTTTTTGTACTTACAAATGCCAATGTTGAAGCAGCACAGTTCAGAATATGCCTTAAGAGAACCAAGTTTTCTTTTGATCAACACAGAGGATAGCACACAGTATCGATCTAACATATTTAGATCATAAGAATTCCCCTAGCCAGAGGTAGATTTGTATGGTAACAAAGTGTTAAAATTGAAAATTTTTTCAAAGAATTCAAATGTATTACAACTCCCGCGGGAAGTTCAAACTGGGACAACGAATATATGAAATGATACCTGAAATTTCCTCTTTAATTTCATACCAAAAGAATTACTTTACATGAAAAACAATGGTTCAAAATACGAGCTGAAACTTAGAGCTGCAATATGGGCGCATGGTACGGAGCCTGGCGACATGTGACAGAATCCACTGGCATGCCACATACAGAGCCCGTCACTGGAGGGTTAAGTACACAGATGATTTTACCATTACCTTACCAATTCAAACTTAGTATCTGTGACTTCAATTATTTGCAATCAAAATACTGGTAATAAAAACCATATTCCCAGTACTTCACATGTGGAATCAATATTTATTACCAAATACTTCAATGTTAATTACCTTCATTATTACAATAATCATCAGGTAATGCCTGTGATGAAAACTGGTAAAAGAAAAGTAAAGCTATCCCTGTAACAGACCGTGAAGGCCCATAGGGATGTGAGACCTTGAGGGTCCCACATTATCTAGACAACTGGCTCAAAGATGGCGGTAAGGTTGTCGGCCTTACGCGCCGGCTGCACTTAATTCCTGGTACTCATTTCTGTTAGAGGCTGAGTAGACCCCAGGGCCATAGTGCGACTGGAAGGATTAGGTCAAGCGAAGAAAAAATCCAATGACTTCATTGGGACTTGAACCCGTGACCTTCCAGCTTGTAGCACAGCCCCTCAACCAACTACGCTACCATGTACCCCGTGATGGAAACTGCATAATTAAAAAATTGTTTCATTCAAAGTTCATGTATTTCAGCCCAAGGATGAAGCATTAACATAAATGATTATTCATAAGAACAGAAAAGGAGGGGGAAAATAAGTAATGATAAAGAAGAGAAAGGCCTTAAAATGCATATGTTAAATTAAATGGAAATAAATATACTGCATGGTTTGGTTATGGTAAAAAATGGAACAAAACAGATACCTGAGGACTTCTGAATTTATGGGTAAATTGAATAAAAAACAAGAATAAGAAGTTATGGAACACAGAGAACAACTGCACCATTTCATTAACATTATAAATGACTACTACACCCATTCAGCTTTGCTCACAGAATTCAATTTCACAAAAGCAGCAACCAAAGTAACAACATAAGTGACATGAACATACCGTCTGTCCCGTCCAATTACATCAAGCACTCCTAAAGCGGGCACAGTGTCTGAGTTGAACTTTCCATGACTCACTTGACATGTGTAGGCCACAAGTTTCAATTTGTCCTCATATGACAGATGAACAGCTTTTCCCTCTTTCTCTGCCAACACACAAAAATGCAAGCCTCACAGGAAAACAAGAAAATACTACATTTTCTATGTTCTGGCTCCACATTACTACGATATCCAGAACTTAAAAACACAAAAGAATAAGGTAGTTTGTACTACTTCCCCTCCAAAGGTGGCTCCACCTTGTCATGGTGGTGGGTCTTGCATGACTATGTGACCTGTGACTATGCTGGCGGTAGTCTGACTACCAGCAGGATCACCCGTGCCGGAAAGGTCAAAGGGTAGAGTCCGGACTAAGAGAGATACCCTGGTTCTCCATGTTGGGAGTTGGGCATGAGGCTAACAACCTCATTCTGTAAAAAGAATTTTGTTTAGAAACCTAACAACCAGCCTCAGGTCATCATGCGTGGATCCATTCCTATGGCAGCATGCACTGGTTGTGGAGACTGGTTGTAGTGGAGGCCAAGACTCATCCAGGGCTGTAGCACCGAGTGGAGACAGATAGATAGATAGATAGATAGATAGATAGATAGATAGATAGATAGATAGATAGATAGGTAGGTAGGTAGGTGGGTGGGTAGGTAGTTTGTACTACATTTATCACATTAAATAAAAGTAAATCTGGATTAACTTGGTTCTAAGTACACAGACTGGCCACATTTTGTGAGTAAAAAATGGGGGGAGAACAATGTAAATTATAACTGACACCTTTGTAATATTGTATTGCATGAAATGACAATGCTCCTTCAATTCCTACTGCCAATTCTTCTGTTCTTTTAATTATGTTCATTAAAGAAATTTGCTGACCTTTGGGATATTACGGCAATTCTGGATTTGTACACGAGCGCGTGTATGCGCACGCACATATGCACTTGGCACTGTTGATATGTGCTTCTAAATCATAATTTCTTTGTTTGCTACAAACATGAAAGTCTTGCACATAATACAATGCTGTTTCAATTTGTTTCTCCAAGCTTTGGAGCAGAGGAATGCTTTTGAAGTTCTCTGTTAAATTTAAGCTTTCTTTATGGCATATTATTATTAAAAAAAACACATATAAAATTATATACTTATGCATGTGCAATACAACAAAATTGGTTGGAAACTACAAAACTGCAATTATATTCACAAAACTTGCAATAATCAGGCACAAACAGTGCAATTAGTTAGATTCTCTCTCTCTCTCTCTCTGCTAGGGAGTGTACACATGCTGAGTAAGCACATTGTTAGAAAATTGCAGCAAATATCTGTGAATGAAAAAGTAAATTAGTGGGGGTAATTATAACACAAACTCGCAGTTTTCGCATTGTTTCAGGTGTAGGTGCATAAAGACATGACATTATTTTAGATGTACCACTTGCAACAATTACAATTTCAAAAACAAACAGCTCAGTGCAATTGTTATGTCACTCACTGGCACTCTGAAAGTAAATATGCACAACCTTATAGTTTTTCTGAAATGAGATGACATGAGGTGGTATTGGAGTTTCCAGACTGTTATGGTTGTAACTTGCTCAGTGAAAGAAGATGAGTGGGCGAGACCAAAGTCATACTTCCACAAGCCTATTGCATCTGTCTGCCATGTGACACCATGCTGTGAACACTCATTGTTCTTACACATGTTTTTTCAACTTTGTGTTTCACTTTGTCTGCGATGAATGGCAAAATCAAGCAATGAGTCTGCATCAAGTTTTGCATAAAGCGAATCCACTATTCAAACCCCTGAAGTATTCAGATTTTCCCATACTTGTAGTGGAGCAACATTGTATCACACCTTTACATTCTTTCATTTGACAGCCTCCCAGGGTTTTCTCTACACATTTGTTCCCCCATGCTTCCCCATCCATATTCCATTTCACCATTCATATATCTTGGCTACTAATTATTAACCACACACTGAATTATCCTACACAAACAAAGTCCCTTACCATTTCCAGGAATCTTTATACATTTAATGAAAGCAGAGAGATCTTTGGATGGGGTGGATACAATTTTTTAATTCTAAACAACAAATAACAAATTTAAATTATATAGCTGTTGTAGGTTATAGTATAGCTCATATTGGAAACGTTGACATTTTCTTGAATAAACTAACGCTTTTAGTGGCACACATGTGCAGAACTCCTCGCCACCATTTTATTAGCATTATCATTCCTTCACAGCATCTCCTGCACATTATCTTAAAAGTATGCTACATACTTTTTAGAGCAACCGATCCAAACCACTTATAAATGAATACACTACTGAATCTGGCTTCTTGCTTACCTTTATAAAATCTTAAGGCCAGACGATACAAATCTTTCAGTCTAAATCCCCACTTCTCAATTGACCCTTCGTCTTCTTTAATAACATCATCTGTATTTGATCGATTCAAACTATCCTCTGAAGCAATACTTAAACGATCTAGACTGTTATCGAGTTCAGACACTTCTTCGACAGCCGCCATTGTCATACACGTCTACCGGTTTTCATTGAAGTACTAGTTTAATCTACTATATATAATTCATGGATTAGCAAAAGATGCCTATTTGATAATTCAATTAATATTTACATTCATTGTTCTGAATCACTTCATATACGAACTTGCAATTGAACCGAAATACGCGAATTCCCCTATTTAGCAGGCCTAACAAATGATTATACGAGAAATTTGTTTCTCTTAGCAGGGAAAAATACGAGACGACATAATATTAAACAGCAACAAACTCGCTGACCTGTGGTAACAATTGTAACATCGCAGAGAACGATAGAAAATGTATAGAACGTATAGAACATAACTTCAGGAAAGTTATGCTTTTGGTAGCCAACTTGGCGGAAGAAAAGTCTTGTGTTCTGCGATAATCTGGAATGATTTTAGTTCGTATTGCGTTTTCGAAGCAGAGTCGAAATAGTAACTTTCTCATTATGGGGCATCGTGATAGATATCGTAGACACATAATATTAAAACCAATTACTGAATCTACACGTAACTGCTCAATACATACAATATATTATACAAATGGATTTGAGGTTTGATCTATTGTGCTTCCCTCTATGATATTCTACCAGTCTCTATACCCTACCGATAAATGGTGCGTACCATCAGTCCCGCCGAGCAAGCGAGTTCGGCCACTTGCTTAGCGGTGTCTATAATGCTTCCCCCATCTATCAGAGGCCTTAGAGACTATTGTTGGGCAGGAAACGTCCTGGAATTTGGCTCAGTGATCCCCTTTGGGGATATGAGGTTCTTTTACGTGCCGTAAAGTTACGACACGGGACACACAGCTTAAAGTCCTTCCCGGAGGACTTGTTGCCTGAATTTTTCCGCCCTTAAAAATTCGATGACCTCCGCCAGGTATTTGAACCCACGTACTAAGAGTCATGA
>NW_019720577.1:190850-192845 GCF_002891405.2 Cryptotermes secundus
CCGTAAATGGCCATCATCAGGTGTATACTCTCACGTAGCTGTTACACTGAAAGTAGTTTAAACATGTAGTGTAGAAGAAAAGAAGACAAAAGAACTACAATAAANGTTACTTCTTATAGAATGTTGAAGATCAGGATGTGCAAAACACTTTTGCTACTTGTTTTGTATGAATGTGAAACAAGGTCCACTGCTTTGAGGGATTATCATAAATTAGAAGGTCTAAAATTACATTCTGGAAAATGTTTACATCTTAAAAGGATTAAGAAGAAGACAAGAACTTAATGTAAGATTTGAGGCTTTCACGGCGGTGACTATGAAGAAAGCAGTCTTCTGGGATTTTGCACCGTGTATATTTCTTTTACAGATTTTGATACAGGAATTAAATCATTCATCTCTTGTAACTAGCCACCTGTATTGTCACTGTAGTATGCGCAACAACAAAATATTGTTAAAATGTAAGACAAAATTAAGTTCACACAATTATCAAACTCTCTTACACTGAAAATAATGAACTCTGGAATTGCGGATTTGAAGCTAAGAGACTCGGACAAAATCTTAAATGTATGAGTAAAATTTAGAAATAAATGTTGCTGGAATCTCCAAATGGTGATTTAAACTTGCAGTTTTAATTTTCTGATGGAAGGTTTCTGATGACAGTGTACAATAATTACTGAGGCAATTTCCAAATTCTTGTAGTTTGAAAAGTCTGGGGCAATGGACATATTCAAAGTAACAGTCAAAAAGACTTTTATAGAATATTTAGTGAGAGCTGAGCTATGTGAGAGGTGTAAAGTACTGCCTACCAGTACTGGTGGAGGTTACAAATATATAATTTTCTCTCTATTCACCAGAAGACATAAGCAGAAACTGACCTGCATCGAATATTGGGTGAATATTTAGAAAGCTTGAATTCCATTTAATTTCCTTTCATCTTCCTCTTCCTCACTGCTGCTATAACTGCTGGTATCACTGTCATCTTATACATCAATTATATGAAACAATGGTAATATCTATTATCATTAGATTTTAATGTGTAATAAATAAATGAATGTCACAATGAGTAAGAGATTAAAATTATGAAAATTTATAAAATATGTGTACACCAATAGCAGTTTAAAATAAATGTCACATGCAGAAATTGGCATACAGGTAATGAAATTGTGTAATGACTAGGACGGGATTTTAATGCAAATGCATATTTCTTGCTTTCAACCAGAAAGTATGCTCATTTGGATATATGTATGAATTACTTCATTTCTTAAATTTTGGACATTGTTTGATGGTGCATATAAATGCATATTTTGCCTATTTTATGAATAAGCATCATATTTTCGAAGAGCTCTATTTATACTGCATATTTCCCTTTTACAATGTTTATCATATATATTTTTGAATTTTATGTTCAAATTTTCAATCATGGTCATGTGTATACAATTTTTCTTTTTGGTATTAGAATATGTTGCATATTTTACTCAACATTTTGTCATGATTCATGTTTCTGATGCAGTACCCAGGACGGGACTTCCTCGATCCCTCTACTCGTAACTGGCCTCATCCACATACCATCAAAGTGGCCGCGAAGAGATTATTTGGGAGCGTTCACATGTAGCCGCTATCAATGTAATACTATTCAACCGACAAGGGACTTCACTTATTTATTTCCGAAGTCTCCCTGAGGTTCATTACGTTTCTTCATTTGAAGCTGGGGGCCATTCACATTAATGGTGACTAGTCTGTAGTTAAGTTTGTTTAGCTTTCTGTAGTCATGCCAAAGTGAAAGTAGGTCAGAAAACTAAATTACAGCTGTATCAGCGGGAGTTCGAAGGAGAGATGAAAAGTACGGATAACGAAATTATTGCCGAGCATGTGAGTAAACAGTTGGTTGTGAAAAACGCTTTCAAGTGCTTCAGCATTTGAACACTAATATACACAAAGAGAATATTAAAATTAAATATATTTAATATATATATATAATAAATATATATAAAGAACATT
>NW_019720577.1:193404-232684 GCF_002891405.2 Cryptotermes secundus
GGAGAGTTTCGAAATGTGGTGTTGGAGAAGGATGGAGAAGATCAGTTGGACCGATTATGTGAGAAATGAAGAAGTGTTAATTAGAGTCAGTGAGCAGAGGAATATCCTACACGAAATAAGAAAATGGAAGGCTAATTGGATTCGTCATGTTTTACGCAGAAACTGCCTTCTAAAATAAGTTATTGAAGGAAAGATAGAGGGGCGGATAGAAGTGACAAGAAGACAAGGAAGAAGACGTAAGAAGATGCTGGATGACCTTGGGGAGAGAAGAGGATACTGTCATTTTAAGGAGAAAGCTGTAGATCGCATTAAGTGGAGGAATTGTTTTGGAAGAGACTTTGGACCTGTCGTCTGACAGATTACTGATGATGATGAATGGCATTCAGTATGAGAACGTATTGCTCTTTGTGACTGATGCCACAAGTTATATGATGAAAGCCAGTACTGCTCTTAAAGTTATATTTCCAAATATGACACATTTGACTTGCCTTGCCCATGGGTTGCACCGTGTTGCTGAAACAATTCGCGCAAATTTTCTGCTTGTTGACAAGTTGGTGTCTTCTGTGAACAAGGTATTTGTTAAAGTGCCATACAGAAAGAAGCCTTTAAAGCAGTAGAACCAAGCGTTCAACTTCCTCCAGAACCAATTTTAACGCACTGGGGCACATGGTTGTGTGCAGTGAGTTATCATACTGAACATTTAGAAACAGTTAGGAATGTCATGAATACATTTGATCCCAAAAATGCAGCATCAATTCAAATTAACCCAAGATGTACTAAAAAACGCAGAACTAGAAACTAATCTTTCCTATATATCTGCTCACTTCTCCCATCTTCCATCTGCAATGTCCTCACTGGAGGCAAGCAATAGCAATACTACTTTGTATCAGTTGTTAAGTGTGTTCAAAACCACTGTTTCCAAATTGAATTTGGTTCCTGTAAGACTTGAAGTAGTAAAGGAAAAAGTACACAGCACTGTTATATTTTAGCATCCTGTTGCACTGATTTATGTCAATGATTTATTCTGACCATCTTACAGTGCATACATTTATTCATCTTACTCTTCTCTCTTGCACTACATGTTTCAGCACTAAAGTGCCATCTTCAGACACACACACATACCCAGCAGGCCCAGCAGTATAACAGACGCAGTCACAGGAGCAAGACACAACACAAAACACAATACACACATGAAAGTGGGAAGAATACTCCGATAGAAGAAGATAGGTGTGACTCGCGTATTGAGATACGATATAAGGATGACAAATCCTGAACAGTTTTAATATTTAAAAATTATCATTATATATGAAGAATATATATTTTAGTCATTTTAGTATAAAGACAACAGGTCATGCAATGAAGTAGTTTGTCGTACATAGAAAAGCACCTGAAGATGGCACTTTTGTGCTGAAACATGTAGTGCAAGAGAGAAGAGTAAGGTGAATAAATGTATGCACTGTAAGACGGTCAGAATAAATCATGGATGTACACAGCATTATTTAAAAAAATCCAGGATATGAACAAATTTGTGAAATTGAAGAAATTTTAGCTGGTAAACATACTCAACTGCCAAGTAAAAAGTCACTAACAGTGGAGCAAATAGCGGCCTTTGTACATGCGCCCCTAAGTTACTGTGAGGTGGAAATAAGTTTTTCCCACTATGAGGACATCTTACACGACAACAGAAGGTGACTAACTATGGAAAACCTAAAACATTTAGTAACTGTGAACTGCAACAGACCATTGGTTTTTTAAATTTGTAATGAAATATGTTGGCTTTGTTGCGTGATCTGTATGTATTTAAGCATAGCTTTTTACTGCAAGTGAATCATTCAGTGATTACATAAAATTAACTTAAATATTGATTTGCTGGTCTTAAAATAATGAAAAAATCAATTTTAATATTTGGTATAAATTTTTATGTGCATATTTTGGAAGTTTATCATGCATAAATGCATACATATTTAAGGGATTATTAGGGTGTAAAAATCCCATCCCTAGTAATGACAAAGCAATCAATTTGATATTTCTAATGTTTGGGGAACTTTAAAACTCCATAAACAGCCACAATGAAACAGGCAGGCTTTCTTTCCTTGTTTTATAAAGAGACAGGTCTGAGGGATCATCATGTCTGTATGTCTTTCCACTTGCCTCCGATAACTTTCAAACAGCTGACAGATTATTCACAAAAATTAATGTGAACACTAAGACTACTCTGTGTATCATGAATACCAATATCACAGCTAGGTGAATTTGTGATGTGACAGTAATGCAAGTTAATGTAAGGTCCTGATATCTCTTATCACCACAGACCTTCAAAATATGTGCAACATTTGTTAAAATAATTCTCTTTTTAGAGTGTAAAATAATAATGTGGTGGTTGCACAAAATCCATATCTTTCAGCTTCCAGTTTCATAGCAACACTGAACCAGTTGGGTGCTAAGCATAATAACTTTCAGATTATAATAAGCCTTTGTATAAATTCTATATGAAACATTCTTTGCGAGTTCATTAGAAACATCTAGTAAATTAATATGATCAGAATTTCTATTAGTGGAAAATGCCAAAATATGATGATGATAAAAGATGACAATGATAGGAGCAACAACAATAATAACAACATCAACTCTTAATTTATTTATGTGCAAACTTAACAGCCCAGAGACCAACTACAAAGTGAGCATGAGAAAGAAGAAGAAAAAAGTCAAAACACTTATAAACAAAATACAAAATAAGGCTATCTTCATTACTGCTGAGGAAGTAAAATGTTTTGTGTTCAAATATCTTATGAGTCTAGTGTATTTCATGATATTAAGTCCAAATAATGTTGTCAGGATATGGAATAGGTTCTGGTTTCTTGTTAACATGAGGACCAATGCATCAAGTCAAGTCTACTGCAACAGTGGATATAAAGTTTATGCAACCAAGTCTGTTCAAAGTTATCAAGAAAAACTAGAATATAATCAAAGTATCTGTGAATCTGATTAGGAGTATATGTGACAATCCCTCCTAAGAGAATGCTGGAAGTCACTTTGCATATATCTATATCAATAAAACTGAGCACGATGGTGTAGTAGTTGTACTATAGACATATATCTGAAGGGTAAGCAGTTAGAATTTAACTGGGCAATTTCTCACAAGTTTCCTGACTCTCCAGGTCAATGCCATGATTTTACTATCAGATGACCCTCACCTTCCAAATCCTTACCTATTCATCACTTACTTTATCTTTCAATCTCAATCGACACTCCACAATCCTCATAGCATAAATAATGCCATTTAATAATCTACAAACTAATCACTATAGAAATGAACATTCATTAAAACTTGCTGATTTCTGCATTCATATAGTTCATTTCAAGCATGGCTTACAAAAAATACTTATTTTACATATCTGAACAATAAATACAGAAACATAACCATCAGAATCTACACAATAGCACATGCAGTCATATCTTTCTCAGTAAATATTCACAAGATTGAATAAATGTTCCAAATAAACATTTGTTGACCATATTATGAAAAATATCTTGTACTGTTTACATCTTGAGGAACAACGAACCTGCAAGTATCCACACTTGTAAAGAAGTTCATGGTTTAAACATTTCTTGACACAAAACAGTAAGATGATTTTGATGACACAAATTCCATTCCATTCCATGGAATCCTGTGTGTATCAGGCAAGGCAACAGGGATGGAATGAACCTAATTCAGTCTGCAGTACCACTTTCATTCAAGTGGAATCCTCATCAGAATCGCTAAATACAGTTGTCTGGTGGTCCCTTTGCCTGCGCTTCTGTTGCATCTTGTTGGCTGTGTTGTAAGGATTACTTGCAGTAACTGGTACTACCACACATTCTGGCTGAACAACAAATACATACACCTTGCATTAGGGCAAAATGTAGACACTGGATTTGAGTACAGTGATGGCACAAGGCGGTTTTTGGACCATCTGATACTTATGTTCACTGGCAAAATGTCAAATCATGTTTGTACACTAATTATATATACCTTCCAGTGTCCAAATTGGTAACTAATAACTGAACAAAAGGAGTTTTATTACTGTTCCATTGACATAAATGTTTGTATTGAATCGCTGTGCTTATGTATGCCGAACACAGTGACTGTGCAATCCTAGGCATGAAATGTCTTCGCCCACTCGGACGCTGGGATCATGGGTTCAAATCCCACTCAAGGCATGAGTGTCTGTGTTTCTTTTGTGTTTATGCTGTCCTGTGTAGGCATCAGGCTGATCCCCTGTCCAAGGAGTCCTATCAACTGGCTAAGATTAAGAAACTGAATTGAAATGAAGTGTTTCACAGATGCCCTATATTCCAAAGTGGAAGCAACAGGACTAGACAGATAGATAAGTAGATACTTATGTATTAATTACTACATATTTCGGCCTTACTGGTCATCCTCTGGTACATACAGTTCTTATAACTACCATTTTTCATCTCCTAGTCCTCTCTGCAACGGCCAGTGTTTACACAGTGGGAGTGCTTCATCAGGTTTTGAGATATGTTATGGTTATATAATGTCTCATTTATATAACAATAGACTATATAGAAAGTATAATTAAAAACTATAATATTAAAAGATGAATTATGGTGTCTTGTCTCTTGTATCTCATTTTCACCACAATACACTGGTGATGTTCAACAACGCAGATGTTGTTCTGTGTTCTTGCTGATGTTTGTGGAGTTTTCCTCTATGATCTATAATCTTCTGTCAGATTACAAAACACCAAGATCTGGACACTGAGAAAGGGGTGACTCCCTCCAAAATGAAAAAAGAAACAGGAAAAAAGCAGGAGCTGCTAATGTAGAAGTACCAGCCTCCCCAGCTAGATTGAGAGGGAGAGTGAGAGAAAGACAGAGGGAAAGAGAGAACCTGAACTGACAGGAAGTCTACCATGGAGCTGCTCGGGACGAGCATCCTTGAAGGGGGGGCGGATGTATTGCTCGGACAATGAACACCACAAAAAAATCAGAACATCTTGCAGGAAGACGTTGCAAGCAGGACCCCTCGGAAATTAAAGAAAGGTGACACACTGTTAGGCTGTTCAGGACAAACAGTTCTAAAGAGGCAGCAATGCGGCATGCCACCTAAAAGCCAGAATATCTGAACGGGCGTCCATTGCTAGACAACGGCTGTTAAAACATGTTTCCGAGAGAGCACATACAGAGACATCCACAGCATAGGTAGCAACTCCTAAAGAGATGTCTCCTAAGCAACATAGACAGATGTTTCCTACACAACAGAGGTGTCCTTTTCATGACAATGGAAGTAAACATTTATTCTCACAGCAATGGATGAATCATTTTCGTGACAATGGAGGGACTAACTGTTCGACTTGGTGTCCTCTAGTCGGTAGGCCAAGTGGTTATGAAACAGAGTGCGTGAACAGAGAGAAGTGAGAGCAGAGATCAGAGAAGACTGGAGCAGAGAGAAGACCAGATCAGAGGTCAGATCAGAGATGATGGACTAGTCAGATCACATCGTCTGCAAGAAGTTATGTCAGAGTGACTGTTGTTGTGATTGTAAACGAGTTATCCAATAAAACAGTTTTGTCTAATCCGGAATCCACAATTATTTGTCATGGACACCCGGACACGTGACAGTATTATTAATGTGTATTATAGGTTTGTGTGTTGGAAAGGGGTATATATATATATATATATATATATATNTAATCTTTGCCTTGTGTAGTGATGAGGCGTTGTAAAATAAGCCAAGAACCATCAGTAAATAAGTAAAATGAATAAGGAAGTTTTCACTGATTCGTTATTATAACTTGGTGCTTTTAATGAAGGATATTTGTAGATGATACTGTGACATATCTCCATCAAGTTCCAAAGCTTACGCGGCGGCTCGTGTTCGATCTCGGGTCAGGTCAGGTGGAATTTGTGGTGGAAAAAAGTGGCGCTGGGGCAGGTATTCTCGGAGTACTTTGGTTTCCCCTGCCAATCTTCATTCCACCAAATTCTCCATTATCATAATCACCCGGGGCAGGCTATAATAGGCCAATCAGTGGCCACCATGCCGAGTGGACCCAGCTGGACTCCACCCCCAACTAAGAAAAAAAAATTTAATTTTAATTTTTAGTTATAATGTTAATATTAATATATTTTATATAAAAAGAGACATTATATAAAATTTAAAAGCCTAATCAAGCACTCCCACTGTGTAAACAATAGCCAATATAGGGAGCTCTAACATATGAAAATAAAGGGTAAATATAAGAATCATATATACCTGACGATGACCAATAAGGCCAAAGTATGTTGTAATTAATACATAACATGCAATGAATCTATATAAGCAATTGTGTCAATGGGACAATAATATAATTTTCTCACATAATATGATGCTACAATACAATATTTTTAGTGAACAAAAGGAATGTGATTCAAAAAGTATCTCATGGCGAAAATAGACGCAGATAGGAACACTGACAAAGAGGATATGCTAAAAGAGGGCCAACCAAGAAAAAGCAGACATCATGCTGGTAAAATTAGATGCCTATCAAGAAAAGGCGGAGATCGGCCATAAGGTACTGCTGACCAGATTGGAGGCTGACAGACAGGCCGAGCGAAGAGAACGGAGGGAAATGATGATGTAAATGATGGACACCTGCCACAAGGAGATTGTGTCTGCATTTAAACCCGAGATAGAGGAAGAGACGATGGCCTGCTGAGAAATGACGAAGGCATGTCTAGAAGAAGAAAAGCCGGCCTCAGTGGACAAGAAACCTGTGGCAGCACAAGAAGAGGTCCCCATAGTGATACTGGTCAGAGTGACGATGGCCTGCCGAGAAATGGAGGCACGTCCAGAAGAAGAAGAGCCGGCCTCAGTGGACATGAAACCTGAGGCGGCAGAATGAGAGGTACCCGTAGAAGATGCCGAAGTAATGCTGATCGGAGAACCGAAGGAGAAAAGGCATAGGGACCGAAACCGGCGAAATATGAAGGATTCAACACGGGAAAATTGTGGACCCCAGAAGAAGTTGGCCATAGCCCGCAGAAGGACGAGCCGCTGTGTGGAAGTGGCACGACAGAAGAAAACCAGTAGGAAGGTGTCCCGCCGTGCAACAGTGGCATGGCGCAAGAGGAACATTTTCAGGAAATCTACAACCCAAGGGAAGTGTGGACCGTGGCACGAATTGGCTGCTGAAAGAAATATGACTAGCCATGCAACAGTGGCATGACTCAAGAGAGATATCCTCAGGACGAACAAGACCCAGGAAAAATGTCGACAGCGGAATGAACTGGCTGCTGAGAGAATCAGGAAGACCCGCCGTGCAGAAGTGGTACGGCGTAGGAGACACAGGGACAGGGACAATGCTCCAGCAAGATCCCAGAAAAGGCAAGCGCTCCAGAAGCGACGTCTAGTACACCAGGGAGACAACGGAAGACTAAGGAGCCGAAACATCAAAGAACCCATTCTTAGAAGCATGAAGACATTATATGAGGCCCTTGGACAAGCTCTCAAGTTGGAGGGCGTGAAGAGAACCATCTGGATTTCCAGTAGATTAAGAGAGGTGAGACACTGGACACTGTGGAGGGGTCGACCCCCTCCAAAACACGTTACAATACTTCAAGATGAAATATCAAATTTTGCACCAACCTTGATTCCAATCATTTTCTTTTGTAAACGAAATATTCTTTTACTGTTAGACAAATTACCCCCCAAAACTACTCCACACCTCATAACAGAGTGAACACAAGAGAATTAAATTGTTTTAAGTGTGTTAGTACTGCTAATGTGAAACATTAAATTGCATAACAAGCTCCTCTTAGCTTAGGAATCAGAATAATAATTCTGAATAATATTTTCTGTGCTTCTACAATTCATGGGATGATCATTATGACCAACATGCAGTCAATTTTCATTATCATTGTGACAGTTTCAAGACCCTCCAGCCACAGTGAAATGGGACATTACTGCTGTAATTTTTTTTTAATTCACTTTGTGGGGGGTGGAGTCCAATTGGGTCCACTCTGCACGGCGGCCACTGATTGGCCTATTGTAGCCTCCCCAGGGTGATTTTGATGATGGAGAATTTGGTGGAAAGAAGATGGGCAGGAGAAACCGAAGTATTCAGAGAAAACCCGCCCCAGCGCCACTTTGTCCACCACAAATCCCACTTGACCAGACCCGGGATCGAACCCGGGCCGCTGCGGTGGGAAGCCAACGACTAACCACTTGAGCTATGGTGCGGCCAACATTACTGCTGTAACTCTCACATCCACAAGTGCTTCAGAAAATCGAAAGGGCATGAAGACGGCACGTGGATGAGAGGTACTATCCATAAAAACATTCATGTGGAGTTCAGCTACAGGCTGTGAGTACACAACTGTTTTTCTTTTTGTTTTTGTTTTTTTTTTTTGGGGGGGGNGAGGTTGGGGTCATATATACTACATGCAGCAATTCATGTCTTAATTTTTAATAAATGGAAATCACACTTGCAATGATAACTTCTGTACAGATAGCACTGGTGTTCCAGAATAGGTTTCATATTCTCTGGACAAAACTGACAAAATGTAACATTTCTGTCAAAACAATGGACCAGTATTTAGTACGGAATAAGATTTTCATAATGTGTAAAAAAAAAGTCAGCATAATATGTATGTATAATGTCTAGCAGGATTCACAGGATGCTTTCCTAGTTCAGAATAGATTAAAACAAGGGGACACTTTAACCCACTACTTATTAAGTTTGCTCTTCACTATGTCGACACAGAAATCCAAGAATATCAGAGAGGGCTGGAATTCAATGGCCTATATCAAGTACTGGTCTATACTAATACAGTTAATTTGTTGTAGAAAAATATAAATAGCATAAAATATATTGCAGAAATTCTCCTACAATGCAGTGAAGTTATCAGTCCATGACCAAATATAGATAAAATGTTCACTTCAAAGAGAAGATAACATTAATATGCATACTGTGGCAATAGGTTGTGAGGATGGGATATAGATGAACTAGCTCAAAAGTGATTCCAATGGAAAGATTTCATATGACCAGTGTTAAACGTTCACATTATGCTACGGGAATGTTAGTTTTGGTTCAGTATAAAAATGTCACCAATTGTTCAAATGATATTCTATCACTAAGTCTATCTTCTAACAAAGAGAATGAGTACTTCATAAAAGAGGCTCACCTTGCCCACTTTTGACTTTGCTTCGAGAGCCAATAAATGAATGCGTTCATTGACCTGGATGGAGGCACCATCGCTAATCATTCGGAGAAGAACACGTGCAATGTTCCGAGCATCATCAAGCCCGCAATGTGGTCGCCCCTCAAAATCAAGTTCCAGGTGCTCAAGCATCATCTTCAAACTGAACTGAAAAGCAAATTAATTAATAACAAGACACTATGAAACAGCAAGGATCCACAAGAATGCAAGCCTCTCTTAGATTTTCTTGAACTCTCAACATACCTTTACTTTAGGAGGAGAAACATATGTGGACATGGCAGAGCCCAATAAAAAGGATTCATGTAAGCATGTCTGCTATGAATATAAATAAGGAATGTGCTTGATGTTTCTTGAGCAGATAATGGTTATTGAAGTGAGGAAGAAATTCCAATTCCATGTTGATATCCAGTGGTATGTAAAAACCTGAAACTGGGCCCTATTCTGAGACAGTTCAATTCACTTCAAATCTATACAAGCTCCTTCCCTACAGTCCACTTTAATATTATCCTCCATCTAAACCTATGTTTTACAACTAGTTTGATCCAATGTCATTTAAAAGCCAAAATTTTGTATGGAGAGTGGGCATAACACACACTGGCTAAACCATCATATTTGCATTAGTTCCCTCTATAAAATAAATAAATGAAAGAAAAAATTATTTTTCAAGTTCATGAATATTAATTTCAGTAATGGTCACTGTGATCCTAAGCAATGCCATAGTGATACACACCCTTCTGCACTTGTAGAAGTTGCTGAATGCCTTTCTGATGTTTATCCACTTCTTGGCAAACTTTGGATATGGCAGCCCAGAGATCTGTGAACAACAGTATCTAAGTTAAGCAACAAGTGCCGCTGCATCAAGTAGTCTCATTATAATATTTCGCATTTTGATACAATGTTTAACTCAAACTAAATGTAAACCTGTCATTGCACAGTTCCTGTGTGCAATCATATTCACAATGACAATTACTCAGGTTAATAATTTTCCTCACCTAATGCAGTAAAATTCAAAATGACACCAAACCTCATGAATAACCAAGAAGACTCTATAACTTCAATGACACCCCTTAATATAGGAGCCATGATAAACTTAATCATAGCAATGTCAATAATTAACAATACATGAAGAAGAAATTATATAAACTATATCCTTCTACACATATACAGAAGTTTTGCAACAGTGAGTGAAAAGCTCTGAAATTACACAATTTCAGGTTACTTTAGCAATGAACTGTCAAGTGTTAATGTGTTGCAGCAACATAAGCTGTGTATGTTATGAACAAGGAGGGACTCCTCTGTTTCAGTGCATTGTTCTGCTCTATGAGAACTGATAACATTTTGATGTCAATATGTGAAGTGTAGTTAGTATTTATCACAGAATGTGACTTAGTTTATGAAGATCTGAAAGGTTTATTTCCTTTCCAGAACATGCACAAACAAGATATCCATACAGACTAGTTCAATATATTCAGATTATGGACATACACTATCCTCACATTTCTTTAAATTAATGATGCATGCCCATAAGTTGTTGCTGTTGTTGAAAAGCAATGTTGTTTTATTCTAAATATACATGAATCACATAACCCTCTGTTTTTTTATTGCTAGTGGGGTGGGACGAAGTCCCTTGTACTGCGGCCACTTCTGGCCTATTGTACCAGCCCCAGATTATAGGTGAGGGTGATTGTAGAGCAATTGGTGGAATGAAGATTGGCAGGGGAAACCGAAGTACTTGGAGAAAACCTGCCCCAGTGCCACTTTGTCTACCACAAATCCCACTTGACCAGACCCGGGATTGAACACGGACCTCCGCAGTGGGAAGCCAGTGACTAACCACTTGAGCTATGTTGCGGCCCTAACCCTCTTATTACAACAAACCTCCAAAACTTTTCTAAATAGTTCCATCCTAAGTTGCATTTGTAGTTATTCTAATAAGGAATGGCTTTCTCTGGAATCGACCTGTCATACTTGCTTCTCACAAATTAGTAATAGCAGGAAAAATCTTCAAACACAGATAAACTGGTTAATTCTTAACAGTCAAATTTTTACTTGGAGCTTACACCTTTAAAAATTCAATAAATACAACTTATTTTCTGAAGCATTACATTTCAGACATTTAAGGGCATTTAAGAAACCAGGCCATTAGCTAGTATATCAGAATCTTAATTCCATCTCTTAAATGTTAAAGACATGATATATTCAAAGTATGATAACTGTAAGGAAATACAGTAAATGAACATCACTACATGCTGACATCGATTATGATAATATTACAGTATTTATTGCTGTGATTATGATTGTAAATGGTGGGTTTGGTGTGTTATTCACAGAAGAAGAAAGAGACATACTGAAGATAGTGTTCCTATACCCTAATGGGCCCTTACAATCATAAACATACCCTACAAGACTGGACATCCTCCAAGTCTCTAGCAAGACATTGTGATGAAAGTTGCCTTGTGCACTGCTACAGGAAGAACTTACACTATCAGAAATGAGGTGAATGACAAGTCAACAAAATACACATTTTTTTTTCATAAATTACAAGCTCAGTGCTAGACTACTTAACTACAAGTGTTTTCTTCTAACATGCTGATCTCAATAAATCATTAAAGTTAAGCACAGAACAAAATTCTACAATATGCACATTAGCACCATTAACAACACAAGAGGTTCTGGGAAGAACTAACTGCCTACTTACCTTTGACACAACACAGACTACACAGAAAATGACATGTTCAACAATTCTTCCATTGTTGTGTGCATATTCTTTGCCATTGTAATGTTTCTACTGAGCTATTGCCTAGCAACAATAGGTGGATATACAGGGTGCCCTAGGAGGAATGGACCAAACTTCGGGAGGGTGTTGCTTATGTTAAAGTATGCCGATATAACCCAAAACACCTATGTCCAAAGTTGAACGGTTACGGAGACAATGGCCAGAGAAGTGTGAAACTTTGACCGGTGTTACACACTTGTTGATTACAAAATACATATTAAAACTGGCAGGAATATGTGGATTCTGTAATGTTAATAATGTATGTAACATCAAACTAACTTGTGAGTGACGTGAAGCCATAAAATTGAAGTACAAAATACTCGCTCGCCATGTCATAATTGTCCTTAGGGTTTCCAAGCACTATACATGACACATGACTGGCAAGCACTGACGTAATATGGCTGGCGGCGCATACGGGTATAAACAGACTACATAACTGTATTAAACGTACATTGACGGAAAATCTCTTTTGGAATTTCGTTTCCATTATCTCATGTGGATTATTATGGAACCACGTATGCACATTTCGTAAATTATTTACACCATCCAGGGTAAAAGACGCCTCATCACTGAATAAAATGACGCTTAACAGTTCNTTGCAAGAGAACCAGTATCATGCAATGTCTGGTTAATTCGCGTAAATACACTTCGAGATGGAATCCTTCAATCGGGAAAACACCTTTGGTATTCTTCAACAGCAGCACGTGCATTGCCACCGCAAAATCCACACACAAAATGCATATCACAATATTCCACGTGTGAAAACACACGAGGCATTTCAGCAACTCATCACACAACTAATTTACCACCCATTCAGGACCCCGCCGCAACGTAATCTGTACGCTCTGTAGGTAGCGCATGAGCTTACGGTTGTGTGACTCACAGCACTCAAGGACAAATAGATAAGGGTCTCAGCTGACAGGTACTATAGTGCGTGGACCTGCCAGAAGACCACACTTTTCTCGGGCCATTATCTCCGTAACCGTTCAACTTTGGACATAGGTGTTTTGGGTTATATTGGCATACTTTAACATAAGGAACACCCTCCCAAAGTTTGGTCCATTCCTCCTGGGACATCCTGTATATACAGACACAAAAACTGATGGGAGGGATTTATAAGTATACTGCTGAGAATGGCTCAGGTGCCATGATATACATATCAGGTTCCATAAAGACTAGTTCAGGCATTCAGAGATACAGAGACAGCATGGTGATCTCATAAACTTTCTTCTGTCTTTACAAAATAAGACAGAAGACTAAAAACATTCAGTAATTCTCAATGTACTGTCAATTTCACCTCCAAATTTACAGCGTATGTTGACCCACCATCTTTTCTTTCCCCCCAGAATTTTGAAATTGTTGGTTTTTTTAATTTATGATTAAAGTGTATCTTTAAGGGCTTTGAACAGTTCTGTGCTAATGCAGCAGTACAACAGGTTATTTTAAAGCTTACTTCATGACCTTTAAGATAAGCCCAAAGTGAACTTTGTATATTAAGTAGAACCAAAGTTACAACAAAATTTGTGATCATTTGTAAGTCAAATCTCATAGTTATTTTAAATTTGGAAATGGCAATAATTTAAAAAAACGTTTAAAAAGACATACAACATTTTCCATACATACATTTCTGATTTGTGACAGCCTGTATACCAAATTTCATTGAAATCAGAAAATGTAAGGTTGAAAAAATACTTCAGTGTGTTGATCTGATATGGAATAGCCCACAATTCAATGGTATTTATAATTCATTCACATGCCTCTTGGCAAATATATTACAGTAGACTGTGATCACTTCTTTATGACTCACAACTGCAGTGATACCTTGCATTGACCGTACAGGAAGCGTCCCATATCCCAGGGTCCATCAGTCACCACAGTGAACTTGTGTTTTGACCCTAGCTTGTGTTTGGTGAGCCAAGCTTCAAAGTCTTTCACCACCTGTGGGAAGGTGTCAGCTGTATCCACATCCTCCTGGGTGATGCCTGTCAATTCCTTGCAAAACCCAGAGAGTGTTGAGTTTAGTACAGGGCGGCAGTATGCCTGGAAGTGATCTATTACTTGTTGCAGCTCTGTGCTGACAAGTACAGCCGGGAATTCAATGATTTCATGCCTGTGAAGATAATCCAAAATTCTCAGTTCCTATATTTTTATAATGGGCTGTAATTTGTAACAATAATAAGAACAAGACAAAAACATCAGCAGTAGCAATAATCAATTCCTTTTCTCCACACTATAACTGCAAAATGAACCCATCTCCATTCATGATCCCCTCTCCTCACACAGTCAGTTCAGCATGCTTAAAAAACTGTTAACAATTCTAGTTTCCATATTCATCTGTCATCAGCCCCCTAAGATGGATGATAATCCTGACCAGGCAGAACATTTTGACACCCTGTCTTTAAGTCTGGTACCATGTAGAGAGTAGGGAAGTTAAGTTTTTTAGTCTTTCTATTCATCATGGTTGTATGAAATGTGTGCTACTAGAAACAGAAAATACTGGTTTATAAAGCATACAAATGCACAAGTACTTGCTTAGAATAATTAAAAAAATACTGGGCTGACTATGTGCAACTATGTTAAAAGTAAGAATTCAAAGAAAATGCAGGTCAGGCAGTGAGTGAGACTGCTGAAACTACAGGCATTCAAAGAACTTCAATTTGTACATAAAGCATACTGTCTCTAAAATAAACTGCATAATTAGGTTGTGTAGATCTTCATCACATATGATTAAACAATTTTCTATGTCAGACTGAGAGCAAGGTTAGAGAGGCCTGCTTCAAAACATTACTGCGTACTGGCCACATGCTTAACATATGACCTGTAATATACAGGGTTATTAAAAAAGAATGAACTGATTTTATTATGCAATATTTTATTAAAGGAAAGTAATACAAAACTCCAGCCAAGTCACAAGTATTCTACTCGCAATCAACTTTTATTTCCTGTCTTACAAGTGTTCAACCTGGCCACCACCTGCAGCACGGGCAACATCAATGCGATAAGAGAATTCCTCCCAGGCACGTATCAGCATATCACGATGCACTGAGTTAATCGCTGTTGTTATTCGACGTTTAAGGTCACTGAGGTTAGTGGGTAGCAGTGGAACATAAACGTGATCTTTTACATATCCCCACAAGAAGAAATCACACACGGTGAGGTCTGGGGATCTCGCAGGCCAAACACAAAGAGCAAGGTCTTGGGCCCCCTTCCAACAAATCCATCGCTGGGGATCTTTTTCAATTAAAAAAGCTCGGACCATCAGGTGCCAATGGGGCGGTGCTCCATCTTGTTGAAAAATTAGGTCATGTGAATCTGCTTGCAGTGAAGTGAAGAGCCAGTTTTGGAGCATATCGAGATAGGTTTGTCCTGTAACAGTGTTTCCTTCAAAGAAAAAGGGACCATAAACCTTGTCCTGAGACAAAGCACAGAAGACATTCACCTTAGGGGAATCTCTTTCATGCTCAACTGTTTCATGTGGGTGCTCTGTTCCCCAAATACACACACTGTGACAATTGACTGTGCCGCTCAAGTGAAAAGTCGCTTCATCACTAAAAATTAAACATGAAATGAAGGTTTTGTCTTCCATCATCTCCAGTATCGAATCGCAAAATTCCATCCGCTTCCTTTTGTCGTCACTGGTAAGTGCCTGAATGAGCTGCAATCTATATGGTTTCAAATGCAGATGTACTGTTAGCGCAGGCCAGACAGTGGATTGAGGGATCGCAAGCTCACGGCTAGCTCAATTTGTTGACTTCCGCAGGCTCCTCTCAAATGCAGCACGGATTCTCGCCACTTGTTCCTTCAAGACTCGTGGTCGTCCTGGACTTTTTCCTTTACACAGACACGCTCTCTCTTGAAACTGTCGAAACCAGAGTCGAATGTTCTTAGGACAGGGCGGATTAATGCCGAATCACCTTCGAAAAGCACGCTGCACCGTGACAACCGAATCTGTTTTCACAAACTCGAGAACACAGAACGCCTTTTGCTGAGGACTCGCCATTCCGAGGGTAAACGAACAACTGAACGTCGCCAGAACAACGACGTGACTTCAGCGCCCCTGTGGCAGCCATTCAGAACTTAGATAACTCCTCTTTCAAATGGTCACTGACTCATTCCATGACAATGCTTGAGAACTGAAGCAATTCGTCATGAAATCAGTTCATTCTTTTTGAATAACCCTGTATATAGGCAGCCTGCATTATCCAGGTATATGTTAAAATGGTGGTGTTATATGAGCTATGGTCTATTTTTAACATCCAGACAAGTTAAACGCTTCAGTGACAAAGCTATACGCTACAAGCATACAGACTGTCCATTGATTTTTTTTATCACAGCTTCAGAGAGTGTCTTTCTGCATGAAAAATATCACACTGTAGCATGTAGACATATTAATGGGTAACAACCATGAAATAAGCAATGAAACAACATCTGCTGCTAGGCAACATATTTCTAATAAGCTATCGCAAGACACATGTTCCCATGGAAACAATTGGAGTATAACAATAAACGTTTTCTACATGGTCCATGCCGAGGGGTTATCAATGGGACAAGTTTAGAAGTTAATCAGTTGTTGGGGAGTCTGTGAAGGGAAGACTTAATCAATGCAATTGTGAGCCAGTGAGCAATGAAGTGAGCACAGAAGCTGAAGAATCTCCACTGTTAGAATCTGTTACCAGATATCAACTGGTGAAGACACAGCAGACTGAAAAAGCTTTGCGTGTGCTGTGGTGATTTGTAAAGTGTGGAGAGCAGCAATGGCGCTTTAATTAAGTGCAGTCATGAGTTGTGTGTTAAAGTGGTCATTAAACCAACCTCCAATCCAAAACCCCATTGACAGTCACTCTACCACGTGACAATATTAACATGGGTCGCATTTTCAGCAGTTTCAGGTCTGGGGGTACTTAAAATGAAGCTTAACTTGAAGGAGTCTGTTGTTGGAATAAACAGTTTTATTGGGAACAAGATAAAATGATTACATTGTATAGCAACAGCTAAAAATGTCTGCTGTTGGCTTGGATGCTCGACCTGATTCACTTCACTAGGAAGTGTGTAACTGTGTGAGAAATTACAGAATTATTAGAGTGCCTTGTGGTTATAAAAATTCGGTGAAGTAGTTCATCTCTAGTGTCGACCTTGCATTCATACACCACATCTCTCATGTGACCCTATACAAAGCAGTCTAAGATGCTGAGATCAGGTGAATATGATGGCCAATTCAACATGCTTTCATAGCTGATCCATTGGCCAAGGGAAATGTTCATCCAGATACTGCATTACATTCCTACTAAAATGTGGCAGTGCTCTGTCATGCTGGTAGTACATTTGCAGTCATGTTCACAGAGCAAAATTTTCTAGGAGGACTGGCAATTCATTTCACAAAATTCTGCATAAATGTCACCTATCAGACATTGCACATGTGCTACATTTCACTAACCATAGCTTCAGAACTGCTGAGAATAAGACCCATGTTGACATAACATTTTCCACTATATGACAGAAAAGAATCACCCTCTGAAGCTATGAGGCAACCTGTATATGGATCACAAAGTATGATGACATACTTAAAGAAAAGTCCAGAAAGTCCAAGCAACTCAACATATCCAAGAAATGAGTTGATCCTACGCAGATCTTTAACATTCTTCAGTTAATTTTATCATCATTAAATATTCTTAACACCCTAATTCAGACCTGCGACAGCAACACTTTTGGCTAATTATATATAGTATGAGTCTGGATATAATTAAAATGTCCCAACATTTGTAAATATAACATCCAGCACTGTTCACTTTAAATCATGTGACAGTCCATCTTGTCTAAACGCACTAATATTACACTTGTTGTGAGAGAGATGAACATTCCTCACAAACAATGCAATGGCCATACTGAACACACAAATTATATGCAAAGGAAAATCAAGAAGGAAAATTTGGTCATTTTAGTAAACTTAAAGAAGTTACTTGAAAAAGTGAAGGTGAGTGGAAGTTCTTAGAATTTGCTACTAGGCTGATGACAGTGTATTTATTTATGCATCATTAAATGACCCCATTAATATCTCAGACTATACAGTGTCAAATGGTAAGATGACTATTGAACAGTGAGCTGAAAAAGATGCTGAGGAAAGAAATCACAATCTAACATGAGGCATTCTTCCAGTTATTTTCTGAAGTAATTTACAGAAATCACAAATTCCTGAATCAGAATAGTTATGTCTAGTTGAGATAACAGTGTAGACCGAATTCATTAGGGGCTGAATAGAAATCTGTCTTCTACATAAGCAATTTACTCCCACCATTCAATGAGCACACAGAGCTAACAAAATGAACTTGCTCCTGCTCAAATTCATTGCATTCTTTGGACACTCTCTCTCTCTCTCTTACTTGTGGTGCTCCCTGCACTACACAGTATTTATACAACAAATGATCAAATCTTACTGGTAATCTGGAACATTGGTCTCCTGACATGTTGCCTCAAAGTCAACAATCACATAGTACGGTGAAAGCTTGCTGGCTGTAAAAAGGTTGGCACTAGTTAGCTTCTTCTTCTTGTAATAGTTTTTAAGTCGCTTCTTTAAAACATCACAGTTTCCTTCAGTGCTCAACTTCAGCTCTTTCAGCTTTGACACTACTGCAGCCTTGCTCATCTGGTTGATGCGTCCATTCAACTTGGCTAGTTCCTTGTAAACAGAATTGCTGAATGGGGAGCTCTCTCCTTTGTGCTGCAAACAGAATATGGAGTGCATACCACTTGCTACAGAGCTCATGAGTTGGAACTACATATAACAGTATGAGCACAACATTGCGCTGCCTCTTTCCTTTAATTCCCCCTTTAACTTTGTCTCATTACTTCATAATTTCTCCCTGCCCAGTACTGCCCTTATTTTGTTTAGGTGAAATTAGGATTACGAAGATTAGAATGATGTGTCAGGTTTACCTCATCCTTCCTGGTAGTAAATAATTCATCACTATGCTAAAATTGATGAAGAGTTTGGAGATCATACAGGCCGTCCTGCTTTAGTCTTATTTTTACAATAGCTACAATAGTAACTGAGAACACCTAACATGTACCTCAGCACCTTTTGTATCACAAAGTGAACACTTCTATGTTTCAAGGACTTAGAAAAAATCTTGGCCAAATGCTTTCTTTATCCCACCCAAATACATTATGGGCTATTACTAGGACGCTTTCGAAATCATTTAAGGTTGTGACATATACTCGTAAAGTCCTCATGGCGATAATTATAAAGATTAATGCCGTCCAAGATATGGCATCGTGTAATTTGACTGACAGGTACCAACGTTCCGGAAGAACCTGCTACCTCCGCTTTCAGTGTTCTTCTGCCAAACTATGCGGTATCTCTCCCTATACGACAGACACATTCACATTTAAGGTTAGGTATGTTTCATTAATATTCATTACATACCTCTTCATCTACAGCAGTCGATTCTGCCATTATTGACGTTAACGATTTATTTTTTGTAAGTCTACTGAATAACTAACTTGAAAGACAGTTAAGGAATATATGCAAGACATGGCTTGCAACCGCAGTTTTGACCCGCTCTGAAAACCATTTCCTGAAAACGCCAACCTGAACACGGGCGTGCGACTCAATGCCGTCGACTCGTCGACTCCAGCCCCTTGATGATATAGAGCATATAGAGCATATAGAGGGTAGAGTAGTGTTGTGGTGACGTCAGGGGGCAGCAGCTGAGTTTCCACGGGATACCAATTTGATTCGCGTTTGTTTGGCAGTTAGCTTGCAGGAGTGTAGTAGTGGTGGAGTGCTCGAGTGAACTTAACCGATTTTAACAGACTGTGGGAATCTCCAAACTGTACTGGTGCAATTAATGGGAAGCACTGTGAAATAATTTGTCCAGCCAATTTTAAGAGAAAACATAAGAACATAATAAAATACCTTCCATCCCAAGTTTTACTGCAATTTCATTCCATGTTTTCTTCGCTGTCGCCCTGCTTTTGTACAACGGATGGCGAGAGAGCCAGATTTCAGGTTTTCCTTGAACTTCCGAAATTATCTCCTCAAAAGACTTCTTCCAAACTCAAACGCTCCAAACGCTACTGAAACACAAACTGGCTTGACCTGCACGCTGCACGCACCGCTGCACTTAGGCCCTTAGGCCGTACCCTTAACGCCCTTAACCCCCTTAACTGAGGGGCCAATAAAGAGGGAATGTGTATGTGCTGCCATCTAGTTCTGTTGAGCTGGTGATGCTGACGCACCCTCAATGGCGCGAGTCACAAGAAAATTGTGCTTGAGGATACGCCAGCTTGTGCTGGTATTGAACAAACATGTAAAATGTCTTCAGAAAGTGTGAGCCCCCAGAACAAACATTTAAACCTCTTTATCAGAGACACCACCGTCAAGGACGTTCGTTTCGCCAACAGGTAACGCGCCAGTTCTGCACGTTCTAAACAAAGAGAATGAGGACCCCCAACACCACTGTTGTTAAAAAAGAAGAGACCGAATCAGCAAGCAATCCTACCCTGCTGCTTGGTTGTTGAATCGAAGACCATGTTTATGGCCCGAGGTAAAAGTGTGAACGATAGGCGAGAGTGAATTTCGAAAATGCAGATAGCCAGTACTACATCAGACGAGACCGGGGAAACGGGAATGCAGGGTATACCACGTATATACAACCAGAACGGTGTCTACAGTCGTGGGTAGTTTTGAAGTGCTAAGTTGTTAGTGACGTCAGAAAACCGAAAGGTCTCAAAAAACAGGTTTGAAATGCTTAAATCCGAAAGTGAAATGTGATAGTACAAATCAGACCTTTTACCGGTTCTCACGGTCTCTTTGCTTGCAGATTTCTTATATATTTTTTCTTCTACCCTGAAGATGGAGGCGATACGTTCCTCCGAAACGTCGGTTAACACCACATATACACGGTGCCAAATCCCAGAAGACTGCTTTCTTCATAGTCACCGCCGTGAAAGCCTCAAATCTTACATACTTTCACTAGTCTTTACTTGGAAAAAGCTCTCCACAATGTCTATTCATCTCCCGTGTTTTCACTAGACGTTTCCTTATAACGAATCTTAGTGATGGAGATTCTTCAGTGTCTGTTGTCCGCTGGTTAACACTCAATAGCTGAACCCACATCTCAGCTCATCTATAGCGCCATCTCTTGTCAGCCTCCCTTGCAGAACTCCTCTCAACTATCAACTCTCAACTGAAATGCTCGTAGCGTCGCTTGTCTTCAAAATAACTCCTCAGCAAGGACCCCATGGAAGACAGTCTTCTGTTGTCGAGAATGCATGTTTATTGACCCGTTATCTGGCAGTGGATATTCTCTATATGATTTCAAAAGGCCACTTATAATGTATGTGAATTAATTACGTTCTTCCCCAATAATTTTTGAATATATGAATATGTAGCTGACGTTATGACAGAGGCGAATATTAAGATAATATTGTAGGTCCTTTGCGATTTTATGTCATGTAGTCTGGTACATACGTACCAAAGTTTATAGGACCTCCTGGTTGAAACTTATATAATTCTTGAAGAATACCATTTTCTGGGATGTGGCGCCGTGTAGATCTTGTGAGCAGGTGGCTCACGCTAGTTTCTCGCTGCAGGATTCTTCTAGCCTGAAGATGGAGGCGATACGTTCCTCCGAAACGTCGGTTCACAAGATCTATGCGACACCACATCCCAGAAGACGGCATTCTTCATAGTCACCGGTGTGAAAACCTCATATTCTTAATAATTCTTGTTTCGTGTAGCTGAAAAAGCATGATCGCTCGAAAAATCATGGCCTGTCTGGCAGATTACAATGCATCCTACCGTATATGACAACAGTCTTGACTTTCGCAGTTGATTCAACGAGTGTGTAAACCGAGCACGTCCTATAACGTCGAATGCTGGAATGATTGTGAATGAAGAACAGGTAGGACGTAAGAGGGCAGTCATAGTCTGTCGCAACGCATTTTTCTTTGAATCTGTGAAGAATAATACGGAATAAAGAAATAAAGAACGGATGTAGGAATGTTTAAATGTGGACAGAGCAGTAACAATATAATGTCCAAACTCAACACAAATGTGGACAGAGCAGCAACAATATAATGTCCAAACTCAACACAAAGGTAGACAGAGCAGCAACAATATAATGTCCAAACTCAACACAAATGTGGACAGAGCAGCAACAATATAATGTCCAAACTCAACACAAATGTGGACAGAGCAGCAACAATATAATGTCCAAACTCAACACAAATGTGGACAGAGCAGCAACAATATAATGTCCAAACTAAACACAAATGTGGACAGTGAGTAACAGTGTAAATTTTATAAACATCACACGTTTGGACAGCTTAGTAATAGTATAATCTTCTGGGATCAAATCCCGATGAGGTCATTGGTTTTTTTTCAACTTACCTAATCCTTCCAGCCGCACTATGGTCCTGGGGTCGACTCAGCCTCTAACAGAAATGAGTACCAGGAATCTTCCTGGGAGTAAAGGGAGGCCGGCGCGTAGGGCTGACAACCTTACCACCATCTGTGAACCGATTGTCTAGCAAATGTGGGAACCTCAACATTTCAAAACCCTATCGGCCTCCACGGCCCATAACAGGGATACCTTTACTTTACTTTTCAATCTTTATAAACATTAAAATATAGACAGCACAGTAACGGCGTAATGACCATAGTACATCTCACAGTTGCGGACAGCAGAGAAACAGCACGCTGTTTATGCATAAGACAAATGCGGACGGTGTAATGATAGTGGAATATTCATACACAACATAAATGGTCACGCGGTGAATTTAGAATTTGTCTGGACGTTATGTCACGTCCGTTCCCCTCGAAGATACTGTTCCGAGTATCCGCAAAAGTGTATCTGCAGTGTTAGTGCATATGGACGGGAGTTACACACCCTTTGAGATGTAACCACCTGTAACTGGTTCGCCAATCTAAGGAAGTTGGTACGGCATTTCATACAAACCAGTCACGATTCTTGGTACAATGTGATAACCGCAGTGCTAACAACAAATGCTTGTGCACTCACGTACTCTTAAGATGATAAACCTTCCGTCACCCTTGTAAGCGTAAAGCGGCAAACACATTACATTTTTAGGATAACACATTAGCCTCACTTCTGCGCCATAAAGCTAAGTCTTCAGTCTCCCGTGCATCGAGTTGGGCAGGTGCCATGTTAAGATAGCATGAACAGGAGAAGAAATTGTAAGATTTGAGGCTTTCACGGCGGTGACTATGAAGAAAGCAGTCTTCTGGGATTTGGCACCGTGTATATTACATTCTGGTGCTTACTGTAAGAATTGCAAGTATTAATGATTCAGAGGAAACATAACTGTGCAGATTAAACTCCACAAAACAATTACAGCCTGTGGAGTCAACACTCAGCACATTTTTAACCTGGGCGCGAGACTGGTAAGTTGTCAGCTTTACGCTCCTGCATGTTGGCTGCTCCCGGATCCAGAGCCTCTCTGGCCTTGGTGGCAGAAAGAGAACAGTCTACTTCTTCCGGGAATCCATCCCTCACCGCGCATTCTGAAGCCACTCATCTCAATGAAGAAACTATCCCATTATCAACATAAAGGGATACAGACACTTACTGGACAGAACGCCGAGACACAGGACTTTCTCTACAGTGACAAGGCTTCAAAGATAAACGCCAAGATATTATTGCGGGGCTGTGTAAAAAGAAATGGACCGTAAAATGTACGCAGATAAGTTCAATTTCTTTTTTAATCAAGTCATGACGTAGGCATATGTTTACTTGTCTGTGAGGTTTAAGTACCCAGACCGTGAAATTCTCACTCAACTGTGAATTTTTGCATTTCCTGTATCATGCATAATGATTTGCATACACCTGTCTGTCCTGTTAAGATGTTAGAGCGAAATTAGCTATTCTTACTTGTATTTTCATTCTGATGTCGGCTGTCACGATTCTTGACGCGTGAATACAGCTGATAAATTATCTCCCGAATTCGAATTAGAGATGCGTGGTTTCTTTCCTGTTCCTTCCATTACTAATTTCTTCTTTTATTCCTTCTATCAATGCTAACTCATAATATATATAATCTGACATAAGGAACTAAGCGTACACATACAGAAGATGTGTATTCACGTGTGTGTTCAGAGAACCGAACGACTACACTTTATTTCCCAGAAAGGGTAATATATCCCTTCTAACCGTCCTACCAACCTCATTTCATGTGGGCACCGGGTGCTTTTCCAGGGCGCAATGTAACCGGAGCACGGAATTTCAAAAAGTAAAGATGAAAAAGCTAAAACTATCCCTGTAACAGGCTGTGAAGGTCCATAGGGTTTTGGTTCATCGAGACTCTCGAATTTTCTAGACAATCGGCTCACAGATAGCGGTGAGGTTGTCATCCGCCGACAGCCCTTTACCACCCAGGAAGATTCCTGGTACTCATTTCTGTTAGAGGCTCAGTCGACCCCAGGACCATAGTGCGGCTGGAAGAATAAGGCAAATTTAAAAATCCAATGAACTCATCGGGAATTGAACCCGCGACCTTTCCGGCTTGTAGTACAGTGCCTCAACCAACAACGTTACCGCGTGCCCCATTTCATAAAATACAGGGATAAATTCAATTTGCTATATAGATGAGTGCGCGCGCACATGCACACATACTCGTTGAGAATTAAATTGTACGTTTTGTAATTTATCATGTATGTTTTCATAGCACAGTACTTACTTCCCCTGCTACTTTCCGTACATCTTATCAGTCTCATACTTTAACAACTGATGCACCGAAGCCGAAATTTCTGGCCATCTTCCATGAATAACACACGTAAATAATCAATTTTAACCATACATTTTTACTGTATAATATACAGCATTTCATATATCCACATTAATATATATAACGCACTGAAACAAGAGACTTCTTGACCTTTCATGACCTTAAAATATTTATATTCGACAACATGCTAATGCTCGACAATTCATTGTTATGAAAACTGAAATTCGTAACAATAACGATGAGCATCATGCTTACAGCATTTCAGTTACATGCATATATACACATACACATATGTGTACCAAGAACACATACACAATTTATTAATTTGTATTTTAAAAAGAAATGTGGGCAGATGTTAACCCATTGTTGTTTTGGTTATCTTAAGGTCACAAATGTTCAACACGACCATCATCAGCATTATTGACAAGGGCGTGGAGTAGCAACAGGGTGCTGAGGAGAATATTTTGACCAAAGAGAGATGAAGTGACAGGAGGTCGGAGAAAACTGCATAATGAGGAGCTCCATAACTTGTACCCTTCTCCAAGTATAATTAGAATGATCAAGTAAAGGAGGATGAGGTTGGCAGGGCACTTAGCACGAACGGGGGAAAAGAGGAATGCATATAAGATATTGGTGGGAAAACCAGAAGGAAATAGATCAGTAGGAAGATCAAGACGTAGGTGGGTGGATAATATTAAAGTAGATCTTAGATTGATAAGATGGGGTGGTGTGGACTGGACTTGATCTGGCTGAGGATAGGGAATAGTGGAGGGCTCTTGTGAACACGGTTATGAACCTTCGAGTTCCATAAAACACTGGGAAGTTCTTGAGTAGCTGCAGAATTGGCGGCTTCCCAAGAAGGGCTCAGCTCCATGAGTGAGTGAGTGAGTGAGTAGGTTTGTTAGTTAGTTTATTTATGTACTTAGTTATTTATAAACTATTTCTTTATAATCTAAAGAATTCAAAAGGCGAACTGCTTCAGCTGAACAGGCACTTAAGATATCAATAAAATCAGTATCAAATAATTCCCCAAGGAACAAAGGACGTATAAATTACAGACTGCTTGAGTAACAGTTCATTTAGATCCACCAGTAAAGCCCATAGACTGAGATGGCAGTGTGTTATATCAGACTAGTGCTATTGTTAAGTCAATTGTCAGTAGCATATTACTAATGAGGCCACCTACCTTGACGTTTTGCAGCTAAAAATTTGACGAAAATTGACATCACAAGCAGGAGCTTGGTTACGAACAAGACAATACTACCACACCATTCTCCCTCTTATAGTAAGGGCTTCCACAGTTCCGCCTACTGCATTCAAAATGACAATGAATATGCCAGTTATATATAGGCTTAGTTGGAGCAAGAAGAGAACCGAGAAAAGCATTACGCGGTGCAATAGAACTGAGAAGAAATATTTCGTATTCAGCAAGCCATTGGTTCAAACCTTAGCGACACCCTCTATCAGCTAAAGTTGGCACTAACTTGCCGAAAAGCGGCGGTCGCTCGGTCGGTATAGTTCGCTTGCGGACTAAAACCACAGAGTTATAAATATTATATGAATAAAACGCTGTTTATGAAGAATAATATGAACAAGTAAACTATGCACGTGTGCACATATGTTGGGTCGAGAATTATTGAACACATTCTGATACTCAAACTTGAGGAAAATATTCAGAAGCATAGGTTAAGTCAGCTTCGTCTCATTTGTCTCGCGATTATTCGTTTAGGAAGTTACGTTTTGGTTCTCTGAGATTATTCACTGAAGTAACAGGATAGTGCACGGTATACAGTTTAAAAGCAGACTGGTTTCCTTAAGCTTATGATGATCATGACCACCTAGCAAACACAAGGCGAACAGGACGGAAGGAAGCTGTTTAGGCAGAAGAGTGTAATATTACACATAACTTGTCGGCAAAGGCTTTCTAAGGTGCATAAGATGATATAAAGTAATGTTTCTACAGTTTAGTGTATAATACGGACACACATGCAGGCGAAGTACTCCCCGTCGTGTTGTGGTCTCGGGTGAGCGACGACCACCAAAGAACTCGAGCATTGGGGAGAGGCTTCATGCTGATTTCAGACTGCAATATGGCTGCTGCTACCACGGTAGTATATAGTGCTCTCTGTAGACACGATCTTGTAGTTCCAGCCAACTTTCTGAATATCTGGCTTTTTCAAATAATCTCTGGAGAGCTAGGTGCGGCTTTGGCTGGGTGGTTAGTACCAGCCAGTAAGCTAAGGTCTGCTGCCCACACGATAACACTACAAGATAATTAATATGGTGCAGGTGACTCAAGACTACTAACGAGAAACACAGAAAACGCAGTTGGCAAGCTGCACGGGCAGACGGAGCTGTATTGTTAACGGGGCATGAAACAGAAAACGTGAAAGGATATCTAGGAGAAGCTTAAGGATAATGAGCGAATTGCAAAGGCAAGCAGAAGAGGGCTGGAAATATAAGAAGAGTGAAAATGTGTGTTCTGTGAAGTTCTAGTATTACGCACATGTATTCTTCATAATTAAGTTGCCTTTAATATTCAGTTATTGGATATATAAATGTTTAGGTTCCACGCTCTTTTCCTAAAATATGTAGATCAGGATTGGGCAGCTATTTTTGTATGGAGGCAGATTGGTCAATTGTCTTAGAACATTTGGCCAAATTTCGTTGTGATAAAAAATTGTAATTAACAATGTGCTTAATTTCTCACTTACTAGACAGTATATGCGGGTAAACATAAGGATTACGTTATTAATAATTATTTAAGGCATGACATCCTAAATTTATCCATGGCCTCAAGATGTTAAGACACACAGTAAACAGATTTTGAAGTGTTCTCCGCTAGACTGTCCAATACTCTGGTGCAGAAAGTGTACTAAGTACAGCAGTGTAAACGTGAAACCACAAAACTGGAATAAATGTCAAGACATGGATGTTTTTATTATGTGGTGAATTCTTTTAGATTTTTATGAGTATGAAAATAGAGTTCCCAATCTACAGAAACAATTGTGGATATTAGGGTCAAACAAGATTCCGATGTAGACCGAAAGTTTAATGAAAAACAGTTAAGTCTGCCCTGCCAGACCGAGGTGTTTAGGAAAATCACTCCTTCACCACAACAGACGAACCACAAGAGCTTCTCTTGTCACGAGAGATGAGCAAGGCAGTGGTACCAACCTCGATATTAACAAGGAATCTGTGAATGTTGATGGGCGAAATGTGCTTGTTAACGACATCAATGGAATTCCTAGTATTGTAACAGAGACCTCATCTCCAGGTTATTTATTAAGGCATTGAAATGACTATCAATTTTCTTTTGTTGTATCGTTAATTAGTATTGTGAGCACCTGTCACTTCTTTTAATATCTAAATACACAACAGTGCCCAATATCATATCTGAGCATCCTGTTGCATTAATGTATCAATTTGCTCATTCATTTGCGCCTCTAGTGCAACCTAAAACTCATCACAATTTCTCTTTCGTTTAAAATTACTTTAAAGTCACATCAATTGCTACATGTTTCGGCCGTACTTTGGCACAAACTCCCAACTAGTGAGAATTGACATACGAAAGGGGTAAAAACATGGACGCCGCAAAAGGAAAATATCGCGGAACTAAGAAAGAATTTCTTATTCTCAGACACATTTTAGTATGGACGATATGCAATAACATGGAATACGTTCACTTAAGATCTAGTGCAGTGCGACAGTTTCAATAAGTGAACAATTTCCTGAAGATGGCCAAGTAGGGCCGAAACATGTAGAAATTGATGTGAATTTAATAACATTTTAAATAAAAGAGAGACTGTGAACAGTTTTAGTTTGCATTAGAGAATGAAATGAAAGAGAGCCTGACACAACTGCCCTGTGCCCCGGCATAACCACTGAACCAGTCCCAAAAAACAACGGTCAAGTCAAATGATACGAGGCCCTTAAGAATTCGCTTAGTGGGGCGTGGAGTCCAACTGGGTTCACTCGGCACGGCGGCCACTGATTGGCCTATTGTAGCCTGCCCAGGGTGTTTATGATGATGGAGAATTTGGTGCAATGTGAATGGACTGCTGAAGAAGATATGGAGCATAATAGGAGGGGTGTTACAGGAGGATGAAGAAAATGATATCATCAGAGATATCGTATTCTTACATTGTTGCTTCTGTTCTGTTATACTATATTGTGACGTGTATACCTATTGCTAGGCAATGGGTCGGTAAACACATTCCCAGAACACACCTGCACGCGACAATAGGCTATCCTTTACTAGGTAAGGGGTCAGTAAAGTGCATTCTTAACAACAGAAGATGGTGTTTTTCGTGGGATCCGTGCAAAGTGGTTGTAAGAAGTGTTCGGCAGGACAGGAATAGAAGAAGCAGGATAACAAGGAGCACAACAGGAGTAGTCGGAGGTGCAGAGTGGAGTCTTCGGGACTGGCAGCTGCGACAAACACGCTCTTTACATGGAGGTTTACTCGTCAGTGTGCTTAAATATTTCTTTATCCGCTAAAGTTGGCACTAACTTAGTCGACAAGCGGCGGTCGCTCGGTCGGTATAGTTGGCTTGTGGACTACAGGCCACGGATTTTTTCCCCATTCCAGCCACATACCCAACCAATCCTAACGTCATTTTTTTACATCGAGAGTAATATGTAGGATGAGATAATTAAACTAAATAACAAGTCATTAATTCAGATGTTGTGAAAGGGAATGAAGTGACTAAGCGTTTTGTTTAATAGGGACTGACGCTGATCATTCTGAGCCCTTATTTATTTGGATGATTATAAATGATCATGAAATTTATTTCTAATTAATTCTCGGTAATTTAAATTTCAAAAGTCTTATGTTTCGATATTACTGGAAATGTATCGTGATCTATAATATCGTATTTCATCGTCTGGGACGTGCAATACGGTGTTTACGTTGAAAATTTCAGATTCTGGCAGAAACAAGAAGTCCGGAGTTATAACATTTACGATCAGTCATAAATTTAGCTCGGGTACAGGGAACCGGACGCGCCTAAAAGGACAGGTCAGAGCTAGTTACAATTGCCTGTGAATGAGGGCCAGTATGATTGGGTTGCCTCGTTCAAGCTTCCCACGGAAGATGGGATGAAATGTATATGTCAACACCATCTTTCGAATTCCCGGCGTGGGGGTGCAAGCCATTCCACAAAAAAGGAGACCTTCACAATACTCCGAACTGAACGTACGTGACCCTTGCACGCTCCGGGACATAGCTAGCCGATAGTGTAACGCTGTAACTTAAAGCTAAGAATACATTAATTTAACAGTGTGGTGAATTAGCAGGTGAATAAACGTCAATTGGCTCAACTCTCAGAAAAACGCTTTCTTCGGCATCGCTACCCTGAGACCCATGCAAACCGACCCCGCTAGTTTCCCGTACCTATACCAATCTTCCTTAGTTTGATCAGTGAGGAGAACTTCCAGTAGCCATCGTACACTGTCCCAAGGTAGAAACAGGTATAGCAGGGATAGCACCATTCCGACTGCGCCGATACAAGCAAAGGCGGGTTAGAAAAGAGCGGTGTTAGGACTTTGTTGTTGGCAGCAACAGGATTTGGAGACAAAATGCGCCCAGGTTTACAGCGAGAATGTCCTAGTAGCGAGCGGCTGCTCACGAGAGGCTACAGAGAATGTAACTGTGAATGTGGGTTTAGAAGGTGGAAGTTGGACGGGGATAGCTCAGGATCGTATCCAATGGAGCGCTTTACTTACAGCGGTATTAAAACGACGGGTTCTACAAAGGAGTTAGTTAGTAGGTTTGTTAAGAGTTATGTATGCTTTAGGGCGTAAATACTCCTGTCTTATATATTACCCAATTCCTCGTTAGAAATCAAGCTTCTTTTAAATTGCATGCCAGGAAAAGGGCGACTCCACTTCCCAGATATAAAGATGTTTGCAGTTTGTCCAACGGCGGCACCTTTTGAAATTGAAATACGATTCTCACATTTGTCTATCTGAACATTCCATCTCATACCACTCGTCACGTTTTTACAGTCTCCAAATTTATGTTTGAACATTAGACAGAGACAAGAACAAATTCAGAATATTTATTTCGGAGTTCGGAAGGAGTAGGCACCTCTGCTCAGTCGGTCTGAGGTGAAATAATACACTGCCTGTAACCACAGAGGGCCGGGGCTAAGCTTGTCTAGAATGCAGTATTTCGGAGCGCAGACTCGAAATTCTGTACGCGAACTTAACACCGTTTAGGAGAATGAAACAGCGCTGTACCGTGGAAACCAAACAAAACTACAGCATGAACTCAAGAGTTCAATAACAGCAATAGAATATGCGAGCGATCAAGTCGGGTTAGACAATAATGCTTCCAACTTCCACTCGTCAGTTCCTAATTCAAATCTCAAAAAGGACACCGACTTTCCTGATTGAGGATTTTGGTATTTTTCTTTAATCTTTCTAGCCGAATATTGGCGCGCCTTAAAATAGGCCACGAATCTTTCTTCCACTTCCTTTTTATTTCATTTTCCATAAATCGCCCTACCAGATGATACAATAAAATATGATTTGAGCTACTAACAACATCATTAAATTAGCCACAAATAAATAAATAACTAAACAAATAAATATATTATGTAGAATCAATTGAGTAAAGTGTGTCAATTAGTAAAACGTCTATAATTACTTGTAGTTATGATTTGTTAAACCCAAATAAATCTAATTACGGGTCAAAACTCCGTGTCTAGTCACAAGTATATGACAGTGTTTATGATTTCTCACGGCGGATGAAGTGATCACATTCAGACCAGGAAACACAAAGCTACTATTCACGCGTCACACGTAAGTATGGTTACTTACTCAGTTTTCGAAGTTCCGTGGATGGAAGTGAAGTCGCATTTGGAGCCGCAAGGGAACAATGGCATATCACTACGTTAAACTGCGCTTGTCTTTTCGCTCTTGGGACTTTTTGCACAAATTAAATTCGCATAAGTTGAAACCAAAAATTATCCTTTGTACGAACAAATCCTGAAGCTACTATAACGAAGTTTTTCGATGATAAGCCACTGAAGAAAGGTCGGAAACCCTTTTTGTCACGCCAAGTTCCGAGGCATCTAGCAGAAACATGTGAGAAAATACCAACCTGCAATCCACGAAAGGTGTCAAGGAAAAGAGACTGTACATATATTCAGTCGGCGGACAAAAATCTGAAATAACTGATGATGCCTTATTCGGTACAATTAAAGAAAACAGATTCGGAAAGTTGTTGATCTCTGTGGTGCCATCACAGATGCAAATTTCACTGGTACCAGTTCATCGAAGAAGATCTAATTGGATTAGAAAACTTGAAGAAGAGAAAGAAAAGAGGACCGCAATAGGGTATGGTGTGCAAATCATGCACAACTGTGTACAGAGTTTCCTCGATTCGCTTCCAAGAGACAGAGAAACAGTGGCTATGAGAGCGCACAAACATTTTCACCATCGACACATTACGGCTACCCAACCACTGGCGCAACCGATTGCGTGAGACTGGTCGCATGCAACGGTCAACTCAAACCAGTTGCAATTCGACAACAGGAAGATCCGACTACTGCCGATTCACTGCTTCACTGACTGTCCTGCAGTAATTTGCTGCTGGCGCCAGTCCGTCTGTCGGGTAAGTTGTTACTGGTTAAGCCAGAACAGCCATATTTGGTTTCGGGCACCATGGAAAGAAAGACCATATTATTCTATCTCATGCCACTGAATATTACTGCGCCGGTCGGTCGGATAAGTTTTTGTTGGCCTTGTCAGCACAGTTTTGGTTTTGTGGATATACAGGGTGTCCCAGGAGGAATGGGCCAAACTTCGGGGGGGTGTTCCTTATGTTAAAGTATGCCGATATAACCCAAAACACCTATGTCCAAAGTTGAACGGTTACGGAGATAATGGCCAGAGAAGTGTCAAACTTTGACCGGCGTTGCACACTTGTTGATTACAAAATACATATTAAAACTGGCAGGAATATGTGGATTCTGTAATGTTAATAATGTACGTAACATAAAACTAACTTGTGAGTGACATGAAGCCATAAAATTAAAGTAGAAAATACTCGCTCGCCATGTCATAACTGTCCTTAGGGTTTCCAAGCACTATACATGAGACATGAATGGCAAGTGCTTACGTAACGTGCTGACTGCGCGTTCTGATAAAGCCATCTACATAAGCACGGCTAGGGTGAATCAAGCCCCCCGGGGACAAACAGAGATAAGGCCTCTCAGCTGATAGATATAGTCCGTGGACCCGCTAGAAGACCACACTTTTCTTGGGCCATTATCTCCGTAACCGTTCAACTTTGGACATAGGTGTTTTGGGTTATATCGGCACACTTTAACATAAGGAACATCCTCCCGAAGTTTGTTCCATTCCACCTGGGACACTCTGTATATTTGTTCTTTCATATTTTTACTTGTGTTGTGCACCCTCAATTTTCGGGGTCTAAGGCTGTCGGAACACCAAGGAAACTAGCAACTGCAACGCAACCGAAATTTCCGAATAATATCGTCGATTTCAAGCAGACAACTGCTTTTCAGATTAACAGGCGCACACTGAAGAAGCTGATTAGTTGCTCACATCATGTTAAGTTGAACACATGTTACTGAATGGAGCAGCGCAAATTGAGGAATCGGCAACGCGGTTTGCGGTTGCCAGTTTCTTTGTTGTGCCACCGCCCTTACACTGTTTCCAAGGAACATAACCTGAATCCAGACTCCTTCGTCCCATGGAAAATTGTTTCCAAAGCCAAAATGTAATTTGTCCTGCCTAGCACAGTCTGGGTGGCGTTTGTCATATATACCAGCCTCTTGCTCAATAAACTGCACAAAAATAAAATTAACAGCTTCGTCAGCCTTTCGTACCATCAAACAAATGAATCACCGAAGGGCTTTATAGAACAGCTGACACTAGGAAACCACACGGCAACGCAATTGTGAGAAGACTGGAATGCTCCGCTGCCTCGAAGTTTAGTTTCTCAGTCTTTCTGCTAGTTGCCTTTCCCTTTCCTCAATTTTCACTGCTCCATTCACTAACAAGTGTTCAACTCAAGCTGATAACAATTCTCGGAAATTGCGGTTGCGTTGCGGTTGCCAGTTTCCTTGGTTTGCCCTCGGCCTAAGAATGTTTAGAAGAATATTGCAAATACTTCAGGGCGATCAGCAAAAATTTAATGGCCTTTATAAAAGTGAAGTGCCAATTGGTCAAGGTGCAAATAAGTTTCATTTTGGAGGTTGAAATTTTATTCGTGTTATATCACAACAAGCTTATGACCCATCGAGGAGGATGGACAAAATCATTTCTTTCTTCCTTTCCGTTACTCCTTTTGTACCTTTATTTCCTATTTCCCAGTGATTTCTTTCCTATCCTTTCATTTATCCATACTATCCTAATTCCTCTCCTCCTTTCTTGCTTTTTCTGCTTCATGCAAAATCAGTTCCCTCGCCACTGCTCCTCCGTTCCTTTGTACCTTCATCTCCTCGGTATTCTTTTCCATCCCTTACATCTACCCGTCTTACTGTTACTCCTTCCTTCCTTCTATTCCTTCACATCAAACAGTTTCGCTTCTGGGACGCATGGAACATTCCGCTCATGGCCCTGTCTAAATCATAGTTCATTATAGATCGATAAGCCTATGGCTGAAAATCGGAACTTTTATTGAAATCTCCTATCGAGTTTCAAGAAAATCTGCCCAGAGGCTTTGAGGATGACAATAGGCGACAGGCACAGACAGGCCCTCCTCTTGCCTACTTTGGAAGAAAAATTTGAAACGAGCGAATTCCTCAGTAGAGGTAAATCTATCCCTGTAACAGGCCGTGAAGACCAGTGAAGGCCCATAGGGTTGTGAGAGGCTTCCACATTTCCTCTAGACAGTCGGCTCACAGATGGCCCTTTACCCCCCAAGGAAGAATCCTGGTACTCGTTTCTGTTGGAGGCTGAGTCGACACCAGGGTCATAGTGCGGCTGGAATGATTACGTAAATTGGAAAAAAATGCACCTCTTCGGGACTCGAACCCGCGACCTTCCGGCTTGTAACATAGTGCCTCAACCAACTACGTTACCGCGTTCACCCCCCCTCAGTAGAGGTAATTTGGTTCTTAGCCCGACTCATACTTTTAGGATTAGCTCCTAGACATAGTCATATATATGTGTGTGGATTTTATGCATACGTAATATAGACTGTATTCCGCGTAGCTTGTATCGAGCAAAATGTCTGGATTGCCTGTAATCCGCCGAGGATTCGAAGCAGATACCTACTGAATACCGCTGAATGCTATATATTTTATGTGAAACATTAGGAAGACGAAGAATGAATGGCGGAGGAAGAAAGGGAGAGGAAGTAAAGAAACAAGAGAGAATTATCGCAAGCTACTTGAAGTTCGTTCGTCTGGGTCACTCCATCAAACAGAGTTAAAACAGTTGGTAAATAAATGTGACACGAATTTCTTCATGGGAGATCTCCTTAAACCCGTTCTCACGTTCCAACTCCCGGGTACAATTCTGACTGCGTAGGATTTGTGCTGGTCACAGCTCTGCTGTGTTATTTGAAACGTATAGACCAGCGATAACCAACCTCACCCCAGGCTTGCAATGCGAGAGGCTGGAGGGAGGGTTGTACGCCTGCACTTGGGCTCGTCATTCACTTGTTCTGCTTAGTTCGCTGTCTCTTGATTTGTTTCTATGCAGGAGGCTGTCCAATGGCGGATGTTTCGTTAGACAACACTAGACACTGCCCCTTTTTAGCCTACTCTCCTTATTTTGAAAAAAAAAAAATTAGGCATATGCGATCTGCGCGCTGTCTGTGTTTCCCCCGCACCCATCAACTTCTGAATGGCTGAAACTTGGTGTGCGTATCATGGCATGTGAGCTCATTTCAGTGGCGTACTTCATAGATCGTTTCCACCAGTCTGTGTGTCTATATATGCGTTCCTCCTGTCGTGGGTAGTATATTTTTATTTAATTTATTTGTGATTTGATAAATGAAGCCACGAGTAACTCAGAATTTTTAGGGTCAAATGAGCGAATTACATCGATTCGTGATTTGAAAAAGATTACAGGTGCTACCAAACCGGCATTTTCATGGAGGGACTGAGGAAATCCAAGAAAAATTTAATTCAGGATAGGCAATGTTCCGACCCAAATTCGAACCGAGGATCTCCCGAATACAAATCATAAACGCTACAGACTAAGCCACCATGCTCGAGTCCTAACTTCATCAACTAGATCATCGCTATTAAAGGAAAGATTTATCCAATAAAGTATGCCGTATGGTCGTGGCCTACTTAAGGCGTTCGAGTCGAGCGACTAAGGAACGCCACTCAATCAGCATAGCCGAGCTTAGAGCTCATGACCTCAAGGATACGAAACAAGCCTGATAACCACTACACCAGGTATCCATTCGACAGCAGCCGGGCACAGCGAACAGAGACACCCTCTGTCCACAGCGAGGCTTGCACACCGGTAAACTTGCCGTTTATTAGGGGAAGTTAGGGGAAGTTCCGTCTGTCGACTAGAGAACAGACAGACATCTCTAGTCTGACCTTACGCAAGAAGATAGTGACAGGATCTGTTTCGTCATTTTCCTAAATTACTTCAGACAGTATTAGGAGTAATAACTTAAAATGGGCCTCATCCACTTCCACATGTTTCCAATTAGCCGGTCACAATCCCATCAAAAATCTAACATAGACAACGTACGCAGTTAGAATAGCGTCGTTAAATAACTTTGGCATGATTTATGACATCAAGTTCCCAGCAGGGAGCGAAGGGCGTGGGCAAATTATGACTTATTTTCGGGAGGTAGCAGCTGGGCCCCAGATAGGGGCGCAGACTTTTATGTGCCCATTAGATTAGCGGCCCATTTGACACTGTGACAAGTACCTGAAGCGAACTACAGAAAGAGTTTAATTCATTGTGATAGGAGGGCCCGTTTTCAAAACCATGCCTTTAAGAACCAGGTTAATATTTCTCCCATCCAACTTTAGATCTTCCAAGAACTTACTTTCCATTACATTTTCCCACAAAATCCTGTATCTCTAATATCTTCCATGCAAGCTACATGCCCGGTCCATCATAACGTATAAAAACTAGACAACCCATAATATCCTTCAATGTTCTCATGTGTTAACTCTTCTTAGAGCCAAATATTTTCCTGAACACGATGGTGTCAAACACTTGCAATTAATTCCTTCCCTTGAGGCAGAAGCCACGTTTTAAAGCCCTACTGAACAGTTAGTGAAGTTAGGTTTTATATTTGCCAGTTGTTATCCTTTTCAAATATATGCGTGATTAAGAACACTTTGACTAGGCGTTTATGATTTATTAAAAACTCAGAAAGTCAACGCCGATCGCAGTGGCATGAACTGGCTTCGCCTGCTCATGCTACACCTGCCCTGTGTAGGTAGCGTCCTTGCGACAGGCTGATCCACAGTCCAAGGAGTCCTACCGACTGTGTAAATATTGTGACACTGAAGTGAAACGACGCCTTTCACGAATGCCCTGTGCTTCAGAGAGTACAACAGATTATGAATGACTTAAGGAGGAAATCAACAACTGAACTATCTATTTTAAGTAAGATTTGAGGTTTTCACAGCGGTGATTATGAAGAATGCCGTCTTCTGGGACGTGAAGCCGTGTAGATCTTGTGTGACCCGACGTTTCGTAGGAACATATCGCCTCCATCTTCAGGATAGAAGAAATCCGCGAGTGAGGAACCAATCTGCAGCCACCTGCTCACGCTGGTTCCTCTACTCTAAAGACGTTCCTCCGAAACGTCGGTTCGCACAAGATCTACACGGCGCCACATCCCAGAAGACGGCATTCTTCATTATCTATTTTAATATTATCTTCTGAGTTTCCCTATTGCCCTTTCTTCCATGACGAATTTGAATCAGAACTGTGTATACGTTAATTTACTTTTCATGAGTGCCACATGCTCCCTATTTAATTGCGTCGTTCTAACGTCAGCTGTGATAAGCTGGTATAGCCCTGTCAGTAACATAACAGGCCATGGAGCTGGAAAACCGGGGTTCGATCACCATCAGAACAAGCATTTTCTCTTTGCATTCGCCTCCATAAGCCTGCCGGATGTGGGGACACAAAATGAGTATTGTAAGGTCCACTCTTACAGGGCCTTGTCACTATCCTTCATGTATTTCGAGAATGACCTCCACGCCACCATACACGTCCAGAGCGTACAACTTACGACGCGGAAGTAAATTTATCATTATTTTCATTTTTAACCTTCAGCTCGAGAACTTAAGAATCGCCAAATGATACGTCTGTCATTTTATTCATTTAACTCTCCCGCGTCGAAAATTCCCTCGCTTTTTATGTTTCCAAACACCTGTGCTCTTCACTGGGCGCGAGAAACTAGATTGTGTTGTCGAGCAGTGATTGGTCGGTGCTATCATTCTATATTTATTTAATTTTAAAATCCGAAACAAAGGAAGCTTCGACAAAAATTTAGAGGAAACTTTATGCGTAATATTTTTTAATTCGATCTTGGAATGTAATATGTGAATATTTAACACGAACTCTGTGTAGGTACTATCAATAGGAATGAAATCTTGAACCCCCCTCCCTTATTATGACGTGTCCTTCACACAGGTCAGAGAGCCGGTGCGTGTGGGGGAGGTAAGATGTGATAAGCGTGTGCTCCAATTCTGCAGCTTCGCTTGCATATCTTGTGCAGCTAGGGCAGCGTGAATTCCCGTGAGTTGTGTTAATTACATGATTTGCAAGTATTTGTGACTTTGTGTTAATTGAGTTAAGCTAAATGCACTATAAAAGCAACCAGAAACCGCTTTGCATTAGTGAGCAGGAAGTCTGCGTACTTCACGAAGTAGGCTGTTTGTTATGGTAGGGAAGTGAGAATTACACATTTCGCGAGAGTTGCAGCATTTTTTAATTATAATTTCGATTTAAGTCGCATATATTATGACTACTAAATGTATGATTACTATTTACGCAAGTTAATTAGTGTGAAGAAATTGCAAATTTGGCGGTTTTTTGAAGAGACAAGAACTTAAATATTTGCGGTATTCTAAGTCGAACAAGTTATTAGAAGTGCAGAAGTAATCTTTTGCAAATTTTGGAGTCATTACAAATTCACTGCTTTTCAGGTAATGTATAATTCGTAATTTACGTGTTCACATAATCGTACTAAGATGGAGTGTTGATTGCATTTTCTTGTAGCCATTTTGGATTTCCGGGACTTTAGGCGCCATGAGGAGCTTTCTAGAATAAATAAAAATTAAAGCTTAATATTACGAATTAATAATTACGATACTTTGTAACGTTGATAGTAATTTATTTTCTAGATTTAAACGTCAGAATTTCAGATAAAAGTCTGCTTTGCTTCTGGATAGAAATACTGTATTATAGTATTTATGAAATATTTAATTAAATTAGTGCCTTTGGAAGTAGCCATTTTTATATCATTTTGTCATTGGAGGCCATACATTTGCATTGCCGCAGTTTTAACATAACGACGGAACCGTTCCAAGGCCAAGTAATACAGTTGAGATAAGTTTGCAAGGAATCAGTAAATTATTATGA
>NW_019720578.1:0-420 GCF_002891405.2 Cryptotermes secundus
TAGCTTTGCGTTGCTAGCTTTCTAGTATTGCGTTGCTATCTTGCTAGCTTTGAGATGCTTGCATGCTTGTTTACTTTGCGTTTCTTGCTTGCTAGCTTTAGTTGCTAGCTTGCTGCCATTGAGTTGCTAGCTTGCTAGATTTGGGTTGCTAGCTTGGTAACATTTCGTTGATAGCTTGCTAGCTTTCCGCTGCTACCTTGCTAGCGTGGCGTTGATATCTTGCTATCGTTGCTTTCTAGCTTGCTAGATTTGCGTTGCTAGCTTGCTAGATATCCGTTGCTAGCTTTCTAGATATGCGTTGCAGGCTTGCCAGGTTTGGTTTGCTAGCCTGCCACCTTCGCGTTGCTAGCTTGCTGGCTTGGCTTCACTAGATTTCTAGCTTTGATTTCTAACTTGGTAGCTTTCTTTGGTAGCTTGCTA
>NW_019720579.1:0-700 GCF_002891405.2 Cryptotermes secundus
AAAACTAGCATGTTAGCAACGCAAATCAAGCAATTTAGCAAGCTAATAACTCAAGGTTAGCAACCATCCATGGCAGGCTTGCAAGGCAGCAACAAAAGCTTGCAAGCTAGCAACGCCATGCTAGCCAGCTAGCATCGGAAAATTAGCAAGCTAGAAACGAAATGCTAGCAAGCTAGAAAGGCAAAGCTAACAAGCTAGCTACGCAAAGCTAGCAAGCAAGAAAAGCACAGCAATCAAGCAAGCAACGGAAAGCTAGCAAGCTAGCAAAGCAAAGCTAGCAAGCTAGCAACGCAAAGCTAGCAAGTTGCAACGCAAATATAGAAAATTTAGGAACGCAAACTAGCCAGCAAGAAACGCAAAGCAAGCAAGCAACGCAAAGCTATCAAGCTAGCAACGCAAAGCTAGCAAGCTAGCAACGGAAAGATAGCAAGATCGCAACGCAAAACTGGCAAGCTAGCAACGCAAACTGGCAAATAAGCAACGCAAACTTGGCAAACTAGAAACAAAACTGGTAAACTAGCAACGCATATCTAACAAGCTAGAAACCGAAAGCTAGCAAGTTAGCAACGCAAAAGTAGCAAGCTAGCAACGCAAAGAGAGCAAACTAGCAACGCAAACAAGCAAACTTGTACGCAGAGCTAGCAAGCTAAGAACACAAAGCTACCAAGCTAGCAAAGCAAACGTACCAAGATAGAAACGA
>NW_019720580.1:0-13843 GCF_002891405.2 Cryptotermes secundus
AGCTAGCAAGGTAGCAACGCAAAGATAGCAAGCTAGAAACGCAAATCTAGCAAGTTAGAAACGCAAAGAAAACAAGCAAAAAACGTAAATCTAGCAAGACAGCAAAGCAAATCTATCAAGCTAGCAAAGCAAAGCTAGCATCCTAGCAACTGGAAGCAAGCAAGCTAGCATCGCAAACCTATTAAGCTAGCAACGCAAAGCTACAAAGCTAGCAAAGCAAAAATAGGAAGATATAAACGCAAAGCTACCAACGCAAACCTAGCAAGCTAGCAACACAAAGATGGTAAGCTAGCAACGCAAAGATGGTAAGCTAGTAACGCAAAGCTAGCAAGCTAGCAAATCAAAGCTAGCAAGCTAGTAACGCAAAGTAGAAAACTAGCAAAGCAAAGCTAGCAAGCAAGCAACGTAAATCTAGCAAGAAAGCAAGCTAGCAACGCAAAACTAGCAACCTAACAACGCAAAGTTAACAAGAGGGCATCACAAAGCTAGCAAGCCAGCAACGCAAAGCAAGCAAGCAACAATTGTAAAGCAAGCAAGCAGGCAAGCTTGATAGCAACGCAAAGTTAACAAGCTAACAACGGCAATTTAGCAAGCTAGCAAAGGAATGCAAGCAATTTTACAACGCAAATTTAGCAAGCTTGCAACGAAATCTACCAAGCTAGCAACGCAAACCTATCAAGCTAGTAACGCAAATCTAGCAATCTAGAAACGCAAAAAAGCAAGCAATCAAGCTAAGCAAATCTAGTTAGATAGCAAAGCAAAGCTATCAAGCTAGCAAAGCAAATCTAGCAAGCTAGCAACTGGAATCTAGAAGATAGCAACGCAAAGCTGGCAAGATAGCAACGAATATCTTGCAAGCTAGCCACGCATAGAGAGCAAGCTAGCAACTGGAAGCTAGCAGGCTAGCAACGCAAAGCCAGCATGATAGCAAAGCAAAGCTATCAAGCTAGCAACGCAAATCTAGCAATCTAGCAAGCTCAGCAACGCAAATCTAGCAAGAGAGCTACCAAAGCTACTAAGCTAGCAAAGCATAACTAGCCATTTAGGAACGTAAATCTTGGAAGCTATAAACGAATCCTATCAAGAAATCATGCTACCCAAAACTAGCAAGCTAGCAAATCAGAATAGCAAGCTAGCAACGCAAAGCTGGCAAGCTAGCAAAGCAAAGCAAAGCTAGGAAGCTACCAACGCAAAAATATCAAGCTAGCAACGCAAAGCTAGCAAAATAGCAACGCATATCTAGCAAGCTAACAAGCTAGGAAAGGAAAAGAGCAAGCTAGGAACGCAAAGCTGGCAAGCTAGCAACGCAAATCTGGCAAGCTAGCAACGCAAAGCTAGCAAGTTAGCAACGCATATCTAGTAAGCTAGCAAACTAGCAACGGAAATCTGGCAAGCTAGCAACGCAAATCTATCAAAGTAGCAACGCAAATATAATATCCTTGCAAGCTAGCACCGGAAAGCTAGCAAAATAGCAACGGAAATCTTGCAACGCACAAATAGCAAGCTAGCGACGTAAAGCTAGCAAGCTAGATCGCATTGCTTGCAAGCTTGCAACGCAATGCTACCAAGCTTACAACGCAAAATTAGCAAGTTAGCAACGCAAAGCTAGCAGCTAGCAACACAAAGTTAGCAAACTAACAACGAAAAGCTGGCAAGCAACAAACGCTTAGCTGGCAAGCTAGAAACGCAATGCTGACAAGCTAACAACTCATATCTAGCAAGCTACAACCCAAAGATTGCAAGCTAGCAACGCAAAACTATCAAGCTAGCAACGCAAAAGTACCAAGCTAGCAACGCAAAACTAGCAAGCTAAGAACGAAAAGCTAACAAAGTAGCAACGCAAAGTTACCAAGCTAGCAACGCCAAGCTAGCAAGGTAGCAACGCACAGCTAGAATGCAAGAAAGGCAAAGCAAGGAAGCAAGCAAACAAAGCAAAGCTAGCAAGCACGCAAAGCAAAGCTAGCAAGCTAGCAAACTAGCAATTCAAAGCAAGTAAGCTAGCAAGGGAAAGCTAGCAAGGTAGCAATGCAAAACTTGCAAGCTAGCAACGATATTTAGCAAGCAAGAAACGCAAAGCAAGCAAGCAAGATACGCAAATCTAGCAAGCTAGAAACTCATAGCTAGCAAGCTAGCAACGGTAAGCAAGCAAGGTAGCAACGCAAAGATAGCAAGTTAGCCACGCAAATCTAGAAAGCTAGCAACGCAATGATGGCAAGCTAGCAATTTAAACCTGGCAAGATAGGAACGCAATTTTGCAAAGTAGCAACGCAAACTAGGAAGCTTGCAACGCAAATCTAGCAAGCTAGCAACGGAGAGCTAGCAAGCTAGCAACGTATATCTAGCAAGCTAGCAAACCAGCAAAGGGAGCTAGCAAGCTAGCAACTCAATGCTGGCAACCTAGCAAAGCATATCTGGCAAGTTAGAATCGAAAAATTAGCAAGTTATAAACGCAAAGCATCCAAGCTAGCAACGCATATCTAGCAAGCTAGCAAGCTAGCAACGGAAAGCTAGAATGCTAGCAACGCATAGCTAGCAAGATAGCAACGAAAATCTATCATGTTAGCAAGCTAGCAACGTAAAGCTAACATACTAGCAACGAAAAGCTGGCAAGCAAGCAATGCATATCTAGCAAGCTAGCATCGCAAAGATAGCAAGCTAGCAACGCAAAGCTAGCAAGCTAGAAACGCAAATCTAGCAAGCTAATAACGCAAAGCTAGCAAGATGGCAACGCAAATCTAGCCAGGTTGCAACGCATATATAGCTAGCTAGATAATTAGCAAAGGAAAGTTAGAAAGTTAGCAATTCAAAGCTGGCAAGCTAGCTACGTAAAGCTGGCAAGCTAGAATAGCAAATCTGGCAAGCTAGAAACTCAAAGCTTGCAAGCAAGCAAAGCATATTTAGAAAGCTAACAAGCTAGCAACGGAAAACTAGAAAGCTAGCAACGCAATGCTAGCAAGGTAGCAACGCAATGCTATCAAGCTAGAGAAGCAAAGCTAGCAAGATAGCAACGCAAAGCTAACACGCTTGCAACGCATATCTAGCAATCTGGCAAGCTAGAAACGCAAAACTAGCAAGCTAGCAACCCAAAGCTGGCAAAATAGAAACGAAAAGTTGGCAAGCTAGCAACGCAAACTGTCAAGCAAGCAAAGTATATCTAGCAAGCTAGCAACGCAAAGATAGCAAGCTAGCAAAGCAAAGATGCAAGCTATCAAACAAAGCTAGCAAGCTAGCAATGCAAAGCTAGCAAGCCAGCAACGCAAAGTAAGAAAGCTAGCATCGCAAAGCTAGCAAGGTAGATCGCAATGCTTGCAAGCTAACAACGCAAAGGTACCAAGCTAGCAATGCAAAACTAGCAAGCTAGCAACGCAAAGCTACCACGCTAGCAACGCAAAGAGAGCAAGCTTACAACAAAATGCTAGCAAGTTAGCAAAGCAAAATAACCAAGGTAGCAACGCAAAACAACCAAGCTAGCAACGCAAATTAGCAAGCTAGCAACGCAAAGCTAAGGAGTTAGCCACGCAAATTTAGCAAGCTAGCAAACCAAAACTAGCAAGCTAGCAACGCAAATCTAGTAGGATAGCAACGCAAAGCTATCAAGCTAGCAAACGCAAATCCAGCAATCTATCAAGCTAGAAACGCAGAGCTAGCAAGCTAGCAAAGCAAAGCTAGCAAGCTAGCAACGCAAGGCTAGCAAGCTAGAAACGCAATGCTAACAAGCTAGCAACGCCAATCTAGCAATCAAGAAAAGCAATGAAAGCAAACAAGGAAGCAAAGCACATCTAGCAAAATAGCAAAGCAAAGCTATCAAACTAGCAAAGCAAAGCTTGCAAGCTAGCAACTGGAAGCTAGCCAGCTAGCAACGCATAGTTGTCAAGCTTGCAAAGAATATCTAGCAACATAGCAACGCAAAGCAAGCAAGCAAGCTACGCAAAGATAGCAAGCTAGGAACTCAAAGCTAGCAAGCTATCAACGGAAAGCTAACAATGTAACAACGCAGAACACTCAAGCTACCAACGCATATCTAGCAAACTATCATGCTAGAAACGCAAAGCTAGAAAGACAGCAACGCAAAGCTTGCAAGCTAGAAACGCAAAGCTGGCAAGCTAGCAACGCATATCTAGCAAGCTAGAAACGCAAAGTTAGCAAGATAGAACCGCAAAGCTAACAAGCTAGCAACGCAAAGCTAGCAAGTTAGCAACGTAAAGCTAGCAAGATAGCAACGCAAAACTAACAAGTTAGCAAGGCAAAGAAAGCAAGCATTAATCGCAAAGCAAGAAAGCAAGCAAGCAAAGCAAATCTAGCAAGGTAGCAAAGTAAATCTATCAAGCTAGCAAAGTAAAGCTAGCAACCAAGCAACTGGAAGCTAGCAAGATAACAACGCAAAGATAGCAAGCTCGAAAATCAAAGCTAGCAAGTTACTAATGCAAACATAGCAAGCTAGCAACGAAAAGCTGGCAAGCTAGCAACGCAAATCTACCATGCTATCAAGCTAGGAACGCAAAGTTAGGAAGCTAATAACGCAAAGCTATCAAGCTAGTAAATCATAGATAGCAAGCTAGCAACGCAAAGCAAGCAAGTGTGCAACGTAAATCTAGCAAGCTAACAACATAGCAACGCAAATCTAGCAATTTAGCAACGAAAAGCTAGCAAGCTACCAACGCATATATATTAATTTAGCATGCTAGAACGCAAAGATAGCAAGCTAGCAAAGCAAAGATAGCAAACTATCGACGCAAAGCTTGCAAGCTAGCAACGCAAACCTGGCAATTTAGCGATATATAACTAGCAAGCTAGCAACGCAAAGATCTCAAGGTAGCAAAGCAAACTAGGAAGTTAGCAACGCAAATTTAGCAAGCTAGCAACGAAAATCTAGCAAGCTAGCAACACAAAGAAAACAAGCTAACAACGCAAAGCTAGCAAGATATATCGCAAGTTCTTGCAAGCTAGCAACGCAAATTTAGCAAGTTAGAAATTCAAAGCTAGCAAGCTAGCAACGCAAATCCAGCAAGATAGCAAAGCAAAGTTATCAGGCTACCAACGCAAATCTAACAATTTACCAAGCTAGCAACGCAATGCTAACAAGATACCAAAGTAAAGCTATCAAGGTAGCAACGCATAGATACGTTGCTAGCTACGCTAAGGTAGCAATTTAGTATCTTAAAGCTAGGAAGCTAGCAAAGAAATTTAGCCAGCAATAATCGCAAAACAAGCAAGCAAACTACGCAAAGCTTGCAAGCTAACAACGCAAAGCTAGCAAGTTAGCAACCCAAATTATTCAAGCTAACATGCTAGCAACGCAAAACTAGCAAGCTAGAAATCTAGCAACGCAAATTAGCAAGCTAGCAAAGGAAAGCTAGCAAGTTAGCAACGCAAAATAGCAAGCTACCTACACAAAGCTAAGCAAGATCGCAATGCTTGCAACCTAGCAACGCAATGCTAACAAGCTAGCAAGTTAAAATTAGCAAGCTAGAAACGCTAAGCTAGCTAGCTAGCAACGCAATGCTAGCAAGCTAACAACGCAAAGCTGGCAAGCTAGAAACGCATACTTGGCAAGCTAGCTACGCAAAGCTGGCAAGATAGCAACGCATATCTACAAGCTAGAAACGCAAACATAACAAGCATGCAACGAAAAGCTAGCAAGCTAGCAACGCAAGTCTAGCAAGCTAACAACGCAAAACTAGCAAGCTATGAACGTAAAGATAACAGGCTAGCAACGCAAAAATAGCAGGCTAGCAACGCAAAGCTAGCAATCTAGCAACGCCAAGCTAGCAAAGTAGCAACGCAAAGCTAGGAAGCAAGAAACGCAAAGCAAGGAGACAAGCATGAAAGGCAAAGCTAGCAAGCTAGCAACTCAAAGCAAGCAAGCTAGCAATGGAAAGCTAGCAAGGTAGCAACTCAAAGCTAGCAACTTATCCACGCAAATCTACCAAGCTAGAAACGCAAAGCAGGCAAATTAGCAACGCAAATTTTCAATCTAGCAAAGTAAAGCTGACAAGCTACCAACGCATATCTCGCAAACTAGCAAGCTAGCAACCCAAAGCTATCAAGCCGGCAAAGCAAAGCTAGCAAGTTAGCAAGCTAGCAACGCTTATCTAGAAAGCTAGCAAAGCAAAAATAGCATGCTAGTAACGCAATGTGAGCAAGCTAGCAAAGCAAAGCAAGCAAGGAAGAATTGAAAAGTAAGCAAGCAAGCAAAGCAAATCTTGCATGATAGCAAAGTAAAGCTATCAAGCTAGCAAGGCATAGCTAGCAACCTAGGCACTGGAAAATAGCAAGCCAGCAACGCAAAGCTAGCAAGCTAGCAACACAAATTTAGCAAGCTAGCAACGCAAAGCTAGCAAGCTAACAACGCAACGTTAGCAAGTTAGCAACGCAAAGCTATCAAGTTAACAACGCAAAGCTACCAAGCTAGCAACGCAAAACTAGCAATCTAGAAATGAAAGCTAGCAAGCTAGCAAAGCAAAGCTACCAAATTAGCAAGTCAAAATAAATATGCTAGCAACGCAAAGCTAGCAAGCTAGCAACGAAAAGATAGAAAGCTAGCAACACAAATTTAGCAAGATAGCACCGAATTCTAGCAATTTAACAACGCAAATCTAGCAATCTAGCAAGCTAGCAACGCAAAGCTAGCAAGCTAGCAACGAAAAGATAGAAAGCTAGCAACACAAATTTAGCAAGATAGCACCGAATTCTAGCAATTTAACAACGCAAATCTAGCAATCTAGCAAGCTAGCAACGCAAAGCTAGCAAGCTAGCAACGCAAATTTCTCAAGCTAACATGCTAGCAACGCAAAGCTACCAAGAGAGCAACGCAAAGCTTCCAAGCTAGCAACACAAATTAGAAAGCTAGGAAAGCAAGACTAGGAAGCTAGCAACGCATAGCTACCAAATTTGCAAACCAAAACTAGTAAGCTAGCAACGCAAAGTTAGCAGGTAGCAACGCAAAGCCAGGAAGATAGCAACGAAAGCTAGCATGTTAACAACGCAAATCTAGCAATATAGTTGGCTAGCAACGCAAAGCTAGCAAGCTAGCAAAGCAAACTTGGCAAGCAAGGAATGCAAAGCTGGCAAGCTAGCTACTCAAAGCTGGAAAGTTTGCAAAGAATATCTAGCAACATAGCAACGCGAAGCAAGCAAGCTAGCAACGCAAAGTTAGCAAGCTAGAAACGCAAAGCTAACAAGCTAGCAACGGAGAGCTAGCATGCTAGCAAATCAAAGCTAGCTAGATAGCAACGCAAAACTAGCAAGTTAGCAACGCAGAAAGCAAGCATTATTCTCAAAGCAAGAAAGGAAGCAGGCAAAGCAAATGTATCAAGGTAGCAAAGTAAAGATATCAAGCTAGAAAGCTAAAGCTAGCAACCAAGCAACTGGAAGCTAGCAAGCTAGCAACGCAAAGATAGCAAGCTAGAAAATCAAAGCTAGCAAGCTACCAATGCAAACATAGCAAGCTAGCAACGAAAAGCTGGCAAGCTAACAACTCAAAACCTACCATGCTAACAAGCTAAGAACGCAAAGCTTGCAAGGTAGTAAATCATAGCTAGCAAGCTAGCAACGCAAAGCTAGCAAGTGAGCAACGTAAATCTACAAGCTAGCAAGATAGCAACGCAAAACTAGCAAGCTAGCAACGAAAAGCTAGCAAGCTCCCAACGCATATATTGTAATTTAGCATGCTAGAAACAAAGCTAGCAAGCTAGCAAAGCAAAGATAGCAAACAAGAAACGCAAAGCTGGCAAGCTAGCAACGCAAACCTGGCAAGCTAGCGACACATAACTAGCAAGATAGCAACGCAAAGATATCATGGTAGCAAAGCAAATTAGGAAGCTAGCAACGCAAATCTAGCAAGCTAGCAACGAAATCTAGCAAGCTAGCAACGCAAAGAAAACAAGCTAACAACGCAAAGCTAGCAAGCTATATCGCAAATGCTTGCAAGCTAGCAACGCAAATCTAGGAAGTTAGCAATGCAAAGCTAGCAAGCTAGCAACTCAAATCCAGCAAGATAGCATCGCAAAGCTATCAGGTTAACAACGCAAATCTAGCAATCTAGCAAGTTAGAAACGCAAAGCTAGCAAGATACCAAAGCCAAGCTAACAAGGTAGCAACGCAAAGCTACGTTGCTAGCTACGCAAAGGTAGCAATTTAGTATCTTAAAGCTAGGAAGCTAGCAACGAAATCTAGCCAGCAAAAATCGCAAAGCAAGCAAGAAATCTACGGAAAGCTTGCAAGCTAGCAACGCAAAGCTAGCAAGTTAGCAATGCAAATTATTCAAGCTAACATGCTAGCAACGCAAAACTAGAAAAATAGAAATCTAGCAACGCAAATTAGCAAGCTAGCAAAGGAAAGCTAGCAAGTTAGCAACGCAAAGATATCAAGCTAGCAACACAAAACTAGCAAGCTAGATCGCAATGCTTGCAACCTAGCAACGCAAAGCTAACAAGCTAGCAAACAAAATTAGCAAGATAGCAACGAAAAGCTAGCAAGCTAGCAACGCAAAACTAGCAAGCTAGCAACGCAAAACGAGCAAGCTAACAACGCATAGCTGGCAAGCTTGAAACGCATACCTGGCAAGCTAGCAAAGCAAAGCTCGCAAGATAGCAACGCATATCTAGCAAGCTAGAAACGCCAAGATAACAAACAAGCAACGCAAAGCTAGCAATCTAGCAACGCAAGTCTAGCAAGCTAACAACGCAAATCTAGAAAGCTATGAACGCAAAGATAGCATGCTAGCAACGCAAAGTTAGCAATCTAGCAACGCCAAGCTAGCAAGGTAGCCACGCAAAGCTAGGAAGGAAGAAACGCAAAGCAAGCAGACAAGCATGCAACGCAAAGCTAGCAAGCTAGCAATTTAAAGCAAGCAAACTAGCAATGGAAAGCTAGCAAGGTAGCAACGCAAAGCTAGCAAACTAGCAACGCAAATTTTCAAGCTAGCAACGCAAAGCTGACAAGCTACAACGCATATCTCGCAATCTAGCAAGCTAGCAACCCAAAGCTATCAAGCTGGCAACGTAAAGCTAGCATGTTACAACGAAAAGTAAGCAATCAAGCAATGCAAATCTAGCAAGATAGCAAAGCAAAGCTATCAAGCTAGCAGGGCATAGCTAGCAACCTAGCCATTGGAATCTAGCAAGCCAGCAACGCAAAGCTAGCAAGCTAGCAACAAAAAGTTGGCAAGCTAGCAACGCAAAGCTAGCATGCTAGCAACGCACAGCTAGCCAGCAAGCAACGCAAAGCTATCAAGTTAACAACGCTAAGCTACAAAGCTAGCAACGCAAAACTAGCAAGCTAGGAACGCAAAGCTAGCAAGCTAGCAACGCAATGCTACCAAACTAGCAAGTCAAAATTAATATGCTAGCAACGAAAAGCTAGAAAACTAGTAACGCCAATTCAGCAAGATAGCAACGAATTCTAGCAAGTTAACATCGTAAATCTAGCAATCTAGCAAGCTAGCAACTCTAAGCTAGCAAGCAAGCAACGCAAAGCTAGCAAGCTAGCACGGGCAAGCTAGCAAAGTAGCAACGCAATGTTAGGACGCAAGAAACGCAAATCAAGCAAGCAAACATGAAACGCAAAGCTAGCAAGCTAGCAACGCAAAGCTAGAAAGCTAGCAACGCAAATTTCTCAAGCTAACATTCTAGCAACGCAAAACTACCAAGCTAGCAACGCAAAGCTACCAAGCTATCAACGCAAAAATAGCAAGCTAGGATAGCAAAGCTAGGAAGCTAGCAACGCATAGTTACCAAATAAAAAAACAAAACTAGTAAGCTAGCAACGCAAAGTTAGCAGGTAGCAACGCAAAGCCAGCATGTTAACAACGCAAATCTAGCAATCTACTTAGCTAACAAAGCAAAGCTAGCAAGCTACCAAGGCCAAGTTAGCAAGTTAGCAACGCAATGCTAGAAAGCAATAAACGCAAAGAAAGCACGCAAGCATGGAAAGCAAAGCTAGCAAGCTAGCAACTCAAAGCTAGCAAGCTAGAAACGGAAACCTAATAAGGTAGCAACGCAAAGCTAGCAATCAAGAAACGCAAATCTAGCAAGCTAGAAACGCAAAGCTGGCAAAATTAGAAGCTAACAAAGCAAATCTAGCAATCAAGAAACGCAAAGAAAGCAAGGAAGCAAGAAAGGCAAATCTAGCAAGATAGCAAAGCAAAGCTATCAAGCTAGCAAAGAAATTTAGCAACATAGCAACTGGGAGCTAGCAAGCTAGCAACGCAAAGCTATTAATCTAGCAAAGATAAGCTAGCAAGCTAGCAAATCAAAGATAGGAAGATATATTCTCAAAGCTAGCAAGCTACCGAAGCACACCTAGCAAGCTACCAACGCAAAACTGGTAAGCTAACAACGCAAAAATGGCAAGCTAGCAAGGCAAAGTTAGCAAGATAGGAAGGAAGAGCTAGGAAGCTAGCAAAGGCAAGTTAGCAAGGAAGCAACGAAAAGCTAGCAAGCTAGTCCCGCTTATCTAGCAAGCAAGAAACGCAAAACTGGCAACATAGCAACGCAAAGCTAGCAAACTACAAACGCATATCTAGCAATTTAGCAAGCTAGCCAGGCAAACCTAGCAAGATAACAACGAAAAGATTTCAAGCTAGAAAGGCATAGCTAGCAAGCTAGCAACGCAAAGCTGGCAAGCTAGCAACGCATATCTAGCAAGCTAGCAACGCATAACTAGCAAGCTAGGAACGCAAAAACTAGCAAGCTAGCAACGCAAAACTAGCAACCTAGCAACTCCAAGCTAGCAAGATAGCAAAGCAAAGCTAGGAAGCAACAAACGCAAAGCAAGCAAGCAAGCATGCAACGCAAAGCTAGCAAGTTTCCAACTCAAAGCAAGCAAAGCTAGCAAGGTAGCAACGCAAAGCTTGCAAGCTAGCACCGCACATCTAGCAAGCTAGAAACGCAAACATGGCAAGCTAGCAACGCAAATTGGAAAGATAGCAACGCAAATCTGACAAGCTACCAACGCATATCTAGCAATCGAGCTAGCTAGCAACGCAAAGCTATCAAGCTAGCAACGCAAAGTTAAAAGTTAACAACGTATATCTAGCAAGAGGGCAAGCTAGTAACGAAAAGTTAGCATGCTATCAACGCAATCTAGCAAGCTACTAACGCATATCAAGCAATCTAACAAGCTAGCATCGCAAAGCTTGCAAGCTAGCAACGTTAAGTAAGCAAGCTAGCAACGCAAACCTAGCAAGCTAGCAAAGAAAACATAGCAAGTTAACAACGCAAAGCTACCAAGATAGCAACGCAAAACTAGCAAGCTAGGAACGCAAGGATAGCAAGCTTGCAACGCAATGTTATCCAACTAACAACGCAAAATTTGTAAGCTAGCAACGCAAAGCTAGCAAACTAGCAAAAAAAGCTAGCAAGCTTGCAACGCAAAGCCAGCAAGATAGCAACGAAGCTAGCAAATTAACAAAGAAAACTAGAAATCTAGCAAGCTAGCAACGCAAAGCTAGAAAGCTAGCAACGCAAAGCTACCAAAGTAGCAACGCAAAACTAGTAAGCTAGCAACACAAAGCTAACAAGTTAGCAACGAAAAGCTAGCAAGCTAGCAACGCAAATCCAGCGAGATAGCAACGAAATCTAGCAAGTTAACAACGCAAATCTCACAATCTAGCAAGCTAGAAACGCAAAGCTAGCAAGCTAGCAACGCAAAGCTAGCAAGCTAGCAACGAAAATCTAACAAGGTAGCAAGTTAGCAACGCAAAGCTAGCAAGTTGGCAACTCGAAGCTTGCAAGCTACCAACGCATATCTAGCAATCTAGCAAGCTTGAATGCAAAGCTAGCAATCTAGCAAAGCAAAGCTGGCAAGCTAGCAAAGCAAAGCTGGCAAGCTAGCAACGCAAAGCTGGCAAATTTGCAACGCATATCATGCAAGCTAGCAACGCAAAAATATCAAGCTTGCAAATCAAAGGTAGCAAGCTAGCATCGAAAATGTAGCATGTTAGCAACGCAAATCTAGAAGGCTAGAAACGCAAAATTAACAAGCTAACAACGTAAAGTTAGCAATTTAGATCGCAAAAGCTTGAAAGCTAGCAACGCAAAGCTACCAAATAGGAACGCAATAGAAGCAAGCTAGCAACGCAAAGCTTGAATGCTAGCAACGCAAAACAAAGAAGCTAGGAACGCAAAGCTAGCAAGGTAGCAACGCATATCTAGTAAGCTAGCAAGCTAGCAACGGAAAGCTAGCAAACTAGCATCGCATAGCTAGCAATGTAGCAAGGCAAATATATCATGCTTGCAAGCTGCAACGAAAAGCTAACAAGCTAGCAACGCAACATTAGCAAGCTAGCAACGCAAAGCTTGAATGCTAGCAACGCAAAACAAAGAAGCTAGGAACGCAAAGCTAGCAAGGTAGCAACGCATATCTAGTAAGCTAGCAAGCTAGCAACGGAAAGCTAGCAAACTAGCATCGCATAGCTAGCAATGTAGCAAGGCAAATATATCATGCTTGCAAGCTGCAACGAAAAGCTAACAAGCTAGCAACGCAAAATTAGCAAGCTAGTAACGCAAGGCTGGCAAGCTCGCAACGCAAAGATAGCAAGCGAACAACGCAAAACTGGCAAGCTAGAAACTCATAGCTGGCAAGCTACGAACGCAAAGCTGGCAAGCTAGCAACGCATTAATAGCAAGATAGCAACGCAAAGCTGGCAAGCTAGCAACGCAACATTAGCAACCAACAACACAATGATAGCAGTCTTGCAAAGCTAAGCTACCAAGCTAGCAACGCAAAGCGAGTAAATTAGCGAACAAAGCTATCTAGCTAGCAACGCAAAGCCATCAAAATCGCAACGAAAAGCTATCAACTTAGAAACGCAAATCTAGCAATGTAACAAGATTAGCAACGGAAAACTTGCAAGTTAGCATCGCAAAGCTAGCAAGCTACCAAAGCCAAGCTAGCAAGGTAGAAACGCAAAGATCCGAAATTAGCTACGCAAAGCTAGAAACTTAGCAACGCAAAGATAGGAAGCAAGCAAAGATAGTTGACAAGCAAGAAACGCAAAGAGAGCAAGTAAGCTACGCAAAGCTAGCAAGCTAGTAACTCAAAGCTAGCAAGCTAGCAACGCAAAATTTGCAAGCTAGCAAAGCAAAGCTACGAAGATAGCAATGAAAAGCTAGCAAGCTAGCAACGGAAAGCTAGCAGTGTAGTAACGTAAATCTAGCAACCTATCCACGCAAATCTAACAAGATAGCAGCACAAAAATAGCAAGCGGACAACCCAAAATGGCAAGCTAGCAACGCAAAACTGGCAAGCTAGCAACGCATAGCTGGCAAGCTAGCAACGCAATGTTTCAAGCTAGCAACGCAAAGCTACCAAACAATCAACGCAAAGATAATAAGCTAGCAACGAAATGCTAGCAAGGTAACAACGAAAAGCTAGCAAGCTACATACGCAAAGACTGCAAGATAGCAAAGAATCTAGCAAGTTAGAAACGCAAATCTAGAAATTTAGAAAGCTAGCAACGCAAAGCTAGCAAGCTAGCAACACAAAGCTAGCAAGCTATCAACGCAAAGCTAAGAAACAAGCAACGAAAATTTAGTAAGCTAGCAACGAAAGCTAGCAAGATACCAACGCATATCTAGCAAATTAGCAAGCTAGCAACGCATATCTTGCAAGCTAGGAACGCAAATATAGCAAGCTAGCAACGCAAAGCTAGCAAGCTAGAAACGCAAAGCTAGCAAGATAACAACGCAAAGCTAGCAATCTAGCTACGCAAAGATAGCAAGATAGCAACGCAAAGTTAGCAAACTCGATCGCAATTCTTGAAAGCTAGCAACGCAAAACTACCAAGCTAGCATCACAATATTAGCAACATAGCATCCAAAGCTAGGAAGCTTGCAACGCA
>NW_019720581.1:0-1118 GCF_002891405.2 Cryptotermes secundus
CTTCTCATTCGATCATTTCTTTATCTCTTTCACTCCTACTGACATCCGCCATCTATGGTGGAGTGGTCAAGCGATGCTTCAGAAATTCTTATACAGGAATAAAAAGTTTACGAGACGCGAATAAATCATTTTATAAACTACACTAAAGGAAGAGTGACGTTTCAAAAGAAGCTGACCAAGGTTTACGTAATGAGATGCTGAAAGACGAGACGGAAAATGTACTCAACTCTTTATATCCTGTAGCCATAAATTGCAAACAGAAGGGAAAACAGGTAAGGTATGGATGCGGGCTGCGCCTCAGCTTCCCACCGCGGCGGCCCGGGTCCGATCACGGGTCTGGTCAAGTGGGATTTGTGGTGGACAAAGTGGCGCTGGAGCAACTTTTCTCCGAGTACTTCGATTTCCCCTACCAATCTTCATTCCACCAATTCCTCCACAATCACCCTCACCTATCATCTGGGACTGGTACAATAGGCCAGAAGTGGCCGCAGTACAAGGGACTTAATCCCACCCCACTAGCAATAAAAAATAAATATGACCATGAAAAATATCAAAGAACGTATTCGAAGAATATAGGTATCCTACTGACTCCTCCATTCTTTGTTATTTCTCAACTGGCTACAGCATTAGTTCCCAAAGTTTTGCGATCCACCGACCTCTTATTTCCATAAACTTATCCCCACTTCCCCCCGCCCAGTCCTATAAAAAGCATTCTACAGAACAGTGGTTTTCATAACCCAATGAGAAAGACAATACGAACAAGATAACACATTTAGCAAATACTTCACTCTTAGTAAATTCTATGAAATGGTACCAGTTCCGCAATGTCCGATCTGAAGTCAGTTCAGTCGTAAATAAGCGAAATACGCGCTTGGAGAAGCCGACATCCAGCACCTTCATATGTAATCCACTCTGCAAACCAATGAGCTTTAGGGAACACTGAACACTGTTCACTCTAACCGGAGCACTCAGCAATCACATGAAATATATGACTTAATTATAACAAACAAGGAGTCTCAATGACATAACAGAACAAGCCGTGAACTACACTACGTATCATAAACAATATTATTTTTACAGAAGAACGCGACGTCACACATATCAACCTACACTCCGAT
>NW_019720581.1:1293-3083 GCF_002891405.2 Cryptotermes secundus
AGAGTAAAGAAGCAAGAGGTTTACTACTAAGCAATATTTACATAATCATATAGTCAAAGATGAAGAAAAAATATGGATCCATATTCATCAAAATTCCAGCACCTAAGTACACAGAGATGCATCCGATGATGGCCCAATAGTGGTCGAAATATTTCGTGTTCAATATTAATGTAGGTAACCTCTGTTATTAGTGCCAATTTTAGCGGATAGAGGATGTCGAGTGGTCTGCGCACTGATACCCACGGTTGTTAATTTCGATTTTCTAGACCGGTGCCGCTATTTCCTTGAAATAGCTCCTCAATTATCCTCACCAGGCTGAGTGGACCCTGTTTCAGTCCCACTACCTGAAAGAAATAACTTTGCTGACAAACGGCCGTCGTTCGGTCGGTATAGTTCGCTTGCGGACTAAAACCACGGACTTTGTTTCTGTTTTGGAACCTCTGTCATTACTTTGACTTGAATTGTTGTGTTGACGGATACAAATATACTACTTCGAATGACACACAACGGGGTGCAAAACGAGAAGAAAATTACTGTTTGCATCTGAGCATCCCCACTTATCACCATAACTGCTCTACAGTTCACTAGCTGAGGTATTTCTGCCTGTCAACTTTCGTAATTCCCTCTTAGATCGTGGTTCCAAAAACAGTGTCCCCTGTAGAGCGGCCCCTGTCCTTAATTAATTAAGTAGACGACCATGAACACTTGAGATTGGGGGTAGAGCTCCAACATTCATGACCTCGGCAATAGATGAAGGCGAGTGATAAGCTTGACGCCCCCGCCGCTTTGTCCCCCCGTACCCATTAGAGAGGAGGCTTAATGGGCACCAGAACCAATTTGGACGACATGGACGAAAGTCTACTACGCTTGCCTGGAAACGTCACCCGGCCGTCCATCCCGGCTCCGTGAGTTACACGATTTGTAATATATCCGATAACCCCCTTCCCTATGACGTTTATATCACATTAATTGCGAGTCGGAAAATTATGTTATCATGATTAGTGTGTTGCTCATTTGCGGTTAAGCCTTCCTCATTTACACCCATGATTACAGGGAACATTGTTCATCTTCGGTGTTCTAATGAACACAACATTTCTTTCATTCCCAGGTGAGGTCACTGCTGATGATTTACACAAGTTCCTCAAGGAGCAATTAAGGTACTTTACAATTAACGGGAATGTTATCATTGTAGGAGGCAGGTTTTCAGTGCATGGTTCGCGGGTTCCATTTCGTATGGCTCGTGTGCTTACGGGAGCGAATTAAACTGCCTTCTCGAAAAAACTGTTAGTACGATTCCCAGTAAGAGACAATATTAAAAATTGGAAATATTCATTCATGGCGTATTTAAATTGTGATTACATTGATATTGTGAAATATTCTTCCGTTGACTTTTGATATTACGAAGTTCCTGTGTGCGCCATAGTTTCTCGTGCAATCTCACGTAGCGTCTCCTGTACAACATACTGCGAATTAAATTGTGGCATTTTCGATCTGATTATTTTATGCACAAGAAACTGTGGAAGGGGCATACATCGTTTCATTCCAAGGAGGGTTATTATCCTGTGAAATGTAGAGTTGTGTGTTTTAATGTAACGATATAAAAGGCGGGTTTTTGCTCAGTACACTTCCAGTTGCATATATACGTACTCGAAGTGGTTTTATCCTGAAGTGGTAAAGTAAAAATATCAAACGTTTCCTGTTGTCACAACCAAGACCATATTTATAAACAGTTAGTTTTTAAGTCGTCGTGTGCTTTTCTGTGGCTATATTGTCCGTTACAGATTTTTAAA
>NW_019720582.1:0-477 GCF_002891405.2 Cryptotermes secundus
GGAAGTCGACCACCAGGTATTCAAGAATGCCTTCTTGAATGCCTCCTAGTCTGCCACATTGTGCATTACAGCCTCTACCCATTGCTTGCCTGTGTGTCCCACTATGGATCGGCATGCAACTGCCAAACGAAGGGGTTTCGGCACATTGCGAAAGTTAATAAATTCATCCAACCTCCGAAGATGGAATACGGGGTTGGTCTCTTTTGCGTCATCGTAAAGAGGTAATGGAAGTTCTGAGTTGCTTAGATAGCCCAACAAGGATACATTCTCTGTGTTGGCATGCACCACACACCCATTCATGCTGCTATCACTAGACAATTTATTGCAGGGAGCTGGCTGGTGAGTACAGCCGACTGTTTCACCGACCAATCCACCGCTTGCTTCAGTCACTTCAGGTTCCGTCGCAGGGTCATTGGCTGGTCCGGCAGAAAGAGATGCGGCTTCCTGAACTACCCCTCGCGCCTCTTGTGCACAAGC
>NW_019720582.1:487-1186 GCF_002891405.2 Cryptotermes secundus
TTTAATTTAGTCTCTAATGCCAAAACCTTTGCGTTTACCACCTCAAATTTCCTTCCTAATTCCTGAGTGGTTGACTGCGATAAATTTTCTAGGCTCTCTTTCTGTCGTACCATCTGATTGCTCATTTCAGACCGGTGCTCCTGTATCTGATCTGCAAGTTCATTAACTACCAATTGGGTGCTGGTATTGGACTGCTCTAACCTAGAGTCGAACTCGTTACCTATGCTCTGCAGCTGCCTCTTGACTGCTGCAAATTCAGATGCGGCTTCAGTTTGCACCTGCGTAACTAGCTGGGAGACCCGTCTGGCTTCGGATTCCAGCCTACTATCTAATTCCTTCCTGATTTCCCGAGTTTGAGCCTCGAAACTTTGCAGTAACTTTTCATTTTCTGCTCGTATGTCAGACCTAACTTGGCTCATATCTGCCCGAACACTTTCCTGCAACTGTTCTAATTTAGTTTGGTTGGACTGGAGTTCGGCTCTCACATTCTCTTGATTAGCACTTAGATCAGCCTTGACACTAATGAACTGCGCCTGAATATCCTCTCGGTGTCTACTCAAATCTGCTCTAACACTTTCCTGAATATCCTCTCGGTGGCTACTCAGATCTGCCCTAACACTTGCGAAAAACTCTAATAACATTTGCTGTAGCTGGCTTGTACTGTCTACAGAAGCTGGTGTGTTGGAATCACTTTTCTCT
>NW_019720582.1:1822-17269 GCF_002891405.2 Cryptotermes secundus
TGCCATTGTCATGTGAATACATTCTCTCGTTGATGATGTTTGTGATTGATAATCAGACTAAATTTTGTTCAGGTTAAGATGTTCATGGTTTGAATACAAGAAATCGAAAGCAATTATATTTGCCAAATTCGAATCTTTCTGCTTTTCAGAAAGGTACTATGTTTACTGCCATTAAACTATTCAACAGATTGCCCATAACCATTCAAAGCCTTAAAGAGGATAGAATTAGTTTTAAAAATAGGCTGTTTTTATATCTTATGAATAATTCCTTTTATACAGTTTCTGAATATGTGGAGCATAACATAAACAATTAGTTTTAATTATTTTGTTATCTGTGTGTTTGTTTAAATTTGTTTTTATATCTTATGAATAATTCCTTTTATACAGTTTCTGAATATGTGGAGCATAACATAAGCAATTAGTTTTAATTATTTCGTTATCTGTGTGTTTGTTTAAATTTTTGTATGACGACCTTCATGTCCATTTGTTTGGACTTGTGAAATGAAATGTATGTATGTATCAAATTCATGTCAAGCATCCAATATTTCTACTTTATTTTTGGTGTTTAGGAAGTTGACAGTGCACATCACAGTCCATGTTTGTGGAATCAGGCCACATCTATTATTACATTCAGCACTGACTACTGAAACAGTTCAGAGATGAGAAATAACTGCTACATTGGATGGCCTGTTACAGGCTTCAGTTACAAGCCTAACAATCTCTAACCTTTATTTCGCTAATATCAACATAGTTTTTGTTTGCTATGCTCTGAATAAGTCACATGCTGCTATTTTTAAATAACTAGTGTGGGTGTGGGTATGGGTGTATTTGGATTTTCTGGGTATGGAACAAATAAAACAAATATGATACCTGAACTTCATAATGGAGTGAAATTTAGGCTGTCATTATTCTGCGGCAGTACCTCACATAGTCTTGAAAGATGAGAATCAACATTTCAGCGAAACATGCTTTTATCTTCAGGACAGAAAATAAAATGGATAGTAATACAGCTATCTTGAGTCAAAGTTTCCAGGTGACAAATTCTGTGTAGTGTTAATGCATCATGGAGGTTACCTATGACATTTGGGTTTTCATGCTGGTGAAAATTTTGATTATAACCTTCTGGGTTGTCACACTCTTGTCACATAGGTGTTTACCAGTTGCTCTCTCCATCTTCAGAAAAGATAACAAAGTTAGCAGCAATGCTTGCTTTTTCCTAAGTAAACCATTTGTTAATTTATTATGAACAGAATCTTCTGTATGAGGAGTGTATGCACGTGTGTGCGTGTGTGCACACACATGTACACAGAAAAGAGAAAGGAAGTTATTTTGGAGAAAGATTAGTTGAATTAACTGTTCAGTCTGGCCCTATCTTCTCAGTGGTATTTTAACATAGTGAATTTCATATAACCTTATAATTTTCATAGGAGTACTGTTTAATTTAAAATTTTTGTTCCAGTCTCTGATGAAGGAAGAGTGGCTACATGGGAACCAGAAGTGACCTCTTCAATGTGTAGAAATAGTCCATAACTGAAGCTGTGTTAAAATCAAATGTGTACATACTGTACTTATGACAACTCAGTGTATAGAAACAGGAAATTACAATGCTTTTGTAAATTTGGAACTGGTTGAATAGATGTCACATACATCTTACAGGAGAACAGAATTTTGTGCTCAGAGGGTAATGATGCCTTGTGGATAGTGATAACATGTGGGAATCATGACTGTAACAAAAGATCAAAAGGTGATAATAACTAAGTAACTTATAAAGTGAATTTGGGAAAATTAAGTTATCCCTTATGAATGGATGCTCATAAAATTAAAGAAAAGTAAATAATTTGTGTGTACAGTGAATATATTACAGCAGTGTATTGCTATGCCAGGAGTAGTTTTGGGAGATGTTTACGTATAAAGAACAAAGTGTACTATGTGATGGATTATTTATAGGCATACTGAATGGTACAGCAGACTGGAATTATATGTGTTGCTTTTGCGGTTCTCACAAAGGTGACTATGAAGCGTGCTGTCATCTGGGATGTGATGCCATGTAGTCTGGTAGAATTCAGCAAAATTTCAGAGGAACATGGTGCCACCATCTTCAGGGTCAAAGGGTAAGCCAAGCAGTAAGCTTACTATTTGCATATTGTCTCCTTGGCTTACTAATCAGTCCTGATGATGGAGGCAGTACATTCCTTTGAAATGTCAGCACACTTCTACCTAACTACCTGACATTGAATTCCATGAGGTACTCCTCATGAAAATGTGTTCAACTGAGATTAAAAATGAATAAATCTACATTGTTTGTAACTTTCACAGTCCAAACTTTGATTGTGATAAATGTTCAAGATCAGTTCATCTTCACTGTTTGATGTGATACAGCATAAACTTGCTTAGTAAATTAACTGAAGTGCTGTCAGATTCCAATGATAATTATGTTGATAGTACTGATCAGGGTCAGACCTATTTGTTCCTTCCTAATAAAAATATATATACCAGTAGTCATGCCAAAATCTAAAGATTCTTTGCCCAATCTGCGTGCAACACAGCAAACCCAGCTCAGGCAAAATATTTTAACACTGTTGTTAGATCTTCATTTTGACCTTGAAGATTCAATCATGCAGATGCAGGCTTACAGCCATATGAGTGCCGAGACTTATGTCTACCAGTAGGAAGAAACGTCAGATGACACACTGCAAAGCTGAGTCTAGCAAGGTGTTACTGCCAAGTACGACTGTTGGTCAATGTATTTCAGTGCTGACAGTGCTGAGCGCTGATACAAGGAGTTGCTAAATCATGGTGGAACTACAGCAACACTGGATAGCTGAATGTAAAGTCTTATGTGTAAAAATAATTGGTGTAATATTTTATGCAAATTTATGTGTATCTCAAGAACACATTGTCAGGTATGCAGCATTGTTTTATCTTAGGAAGTACAATTTCCTATGGAAAAGAAAGTAGTATAATTTTAATTGGCAATGATTGAAAAGGTAGAAAGTAGACATAACCAGCTAAAAATGACTGCCAAAATGGTCAGTATAACAGAAGACATGTTAATAAACTCAGTGCAGATACGAAAGTTTTATGATAATAATTTATATCCTTCACATCATATTTAGGAAGCATGAAATCCCCGGATTCATAATTAGTGTACAGCTGTCAAGAATTTCCCGAAAGTGACTTAACCTTCCTATAGCACAGCATACTAAAATGTCCCACACTTCTCATTGCACAGCTATGCCATCTCTGAATGAAAACACAAATCATTTGCTGCTATTATATGAGACCCTCAGCATCTCACAACCCTATGGGTCTTCATGGCCTGTTACAGGGATAGTTTTACTTTTTACTTTACTTACTATTATGACATACTGTATCTTCATCTGGACCACCTCTGTGATCTAGTGGTCAGAGTTCCTGGCTACAGATCCAGAGATCTGGTGCTACCAGATTTTCTGAGAAGTCGTGGGTCTGGAACAGGGTTCACTCAGCCTTGTGAGGATAATGAGGAACTATTTCAAGGAAATAGCGGCTCTGGTTTAGAAAACCGAAATTAACGACATGGGGTTTTGTTGAGCTGACCATGCGCACCCTCTATCTGCTAAAGTCGGCACTGACTTCGCTAGCAAGCGGTGGTTGCTCGGTCAGTATAGTTTGCTTGCGGACTAGAATCACAGAGTTCGTTTTGCTTGTACCTTCATCTGACATATTTTAATGTGTCACAAGTTGACATGAAAGTAGTGAGAAATTAAAATAAATATCATTGGGCATACAAAAACCCCTACACATATGGAGCCACCTCCAAAAACTAAGCACCACAATAAAAAAAAACAACTTACGTTGTATGAGAAAACTGGCTATGTTTGTTACACACACACACACACACACACAGATTTGAGCCTGGGAGCTAGGACCTCAAGGAAGTTCCCGGTGAAGCAGGTGGTAAGAGTATGAGGTTAGCATCAGATGCTCACCACCCTGCAAGGACATGTGCCTGGAAGCAGAGGACTGTCTGCCATTTGAAGTTGTTACCAAGCAACATTACTGAGTACACTATTCACCTGTGATGTGTAATCACGATTTGTAAAAGCGTGCAATAAATCCAGTTATCAACCTAAACCCCATCTATAATCACTCGAACACATGAAAACCGATGTCAGAAGGGGATTCGAACCCATGCCCACAAGAGTTATTTTGCTTCAGTTATACTGAAGCAAAATGGCAGAGTTTGAAAGTCTTGGTAGCTGTCATACAAGGGTTGGAGATCCAGGCAGGGGCCAATCAAGAAGAAACTGACACTGAACTGAAGGAACAAATAGCACTCAAGAAATCAACAGGAGCCGACATGGAGAGAATACCGACTCTCGGTGAACGAGCGGGTTCCAGCCCATCCCACGTTAAATGTCATATCTGTAAGGACTGAAAATAGCCTGATCGACCAGGGGTGGATTGACACCAAACCATGCCTTGTAACCATCGACATAGGAGAGTACATTACAGTTGCTAGCCCCAGTATCATCATGGGATGCCCCAAGATTACTTGGGGCGCCACACGCTGCGACCTGTAACGTGTTTGGAATAGACACTTCCATGGAAATGCTAGAACAGACCGTTGCATAGGAAGTAACAATAGCGGTAATTAACAGTGAGCCGTTGCGTAGAGAACGCCGAATCTCCACGGAGATGAACAACCGAAGACTCGTTACGTAAGAGCGGCGGACAGTAGGAACGAAACCGTGAGGAATGGTGTCTGGTATCTAGTCCGTAGAACACTTAAATAAGCCGAGAGCTACAGAAGCCAGTATTGGGATAGCCGTCGCCCGAGACAGTTGAGATCCAACCACGGCAAAGGATATTTGAGACGTCGCATTGGAGTACTGGGCCAGAAGTCAAGTGACACTGCAAGTGGTAATAATTGTAAGGAGTGGGTGAGTGTGAGTGTCCAATAAAGATTCACTAAATCCGAGACCCACGTAAAGTTATTTGTCGCGTGACATACCCAATACGTGACAACTGGTGTTAGAAGCGGGATCAGTTCGGATTCTGAGACGAATTTAAAAGATCGAACTTAAAACACGAAAACACCGCGCGGAAAAATGGACATACAACAGATGATAGAACGTCTGTCAGTGGGCCAAGAAGAAATGAAGACCGGCCACAGAGAACTACTGGCTAAACTAGAGGACGACAGACAGGCAAATATGGAAGCATGGCGAGAAGAGATGGCCGCCATGAGAGACAAATGTGTGAACGACAACCACGATGAGACGTTGGCCTGCCAAGAGATGGAGGTGCGTCAAGAAGAGACAAAGCCGACCTCACTGGACAGGAAACCTGAGGCGGCACAGAAAGAAGATGTCTCCAAAGTAGACGCTGAAGTAATGCCGGTTGGAGAACCGAAGAAGAAAAGTCGTAGGGACCGAAAACTGGCCGCGGAGCGCCGCCGCTAGAAACCGAAAAATTCAACACGGGAAAATTGTAGACCCCAGAAGAAATTGGCCGTCGCCCGCAGAAGGACATCACGCCGTGCGAAAGTGGCAGAAAAAACACAGACCGACAAGAGGATGTCCCGTCGCGCAACAGTGGCACGACGCAAGAGAGACATCGTGAAGGAGAATCTTACTCGGAGTTGGTGGATCCCGGAGGAAGCGACTGGTCATTGCTGACAAGATGACCCGCTGCGCAAGTGTGACACAGCACAAGAGACTCAGTATTCAGGGAGATCAATTAGAGTCACGCACAAGTTCACATAAGGATGTGTCGAAAAGGACACAAGAAAAACTTGAACTAAGAGAGACAATAAGGAGAGAATAAGGAAACAATTCGAGGCATGTGCAAATGCGCAAGCAGACGTGTTGCGCGGAATCACAACAAATACGGACATCAAAAACTGGACACTGTGGAGGGGTCGACCCCCTCCAAAACGAAAAAAGGGAAACGGCCCGTATGAGAGGAACCGGTAACGTAGAAGCACCGGCCTCCCTAGCAAGAATGAATGAGGAAAGAATGAAAGTGAGGAATGAATGTGAGACAATGGGATCAACAACCGCTGGACTTTGGAAGTGCTCGGGGCGAGCACTTTGGAAGAAGGGAGGCGGGAGGAAGGAAGGCAAAATACCGAAGGAAAGGTGGAGATAACATGGGGAACATGAACACTTTAGGAAACGAAACCAAGGAAGTACCGTTAGACTGTTCGGGGACGAACAACCTTTAGAAGGGAGCAATGTAACATGTTTGGAATAGACACTTCCATGGAAACGCTAGAACAGACAGTTGCATAGGAAGTAACAATAGCGGTAATTCTAACAGTGGGCCGTTGCGTAGAGAACGCCGAATCTCCAAGGAGATGAACAACCGAAGACCCGTTACGTAACAGCGGACAGTAGAATCAAAACCGTGAGGAATGGTGTCTGGTATCTAGTCCGTAGAACACCTACATAAACCGAGAGCTACAGAGGACAGCAAGAAGTCAGTATTGGGATAGCCGTCGCCAGAGACAGTTGAGATCCAACCACGGCAAAGGATATTTGAGACGTCGCATTGGAGTACTGGGCCAGAAGTCAAATGACACTGCAAGTGGCATTAATTGTAAGGAGTGGGTGAGTGTGAATGTCCAATAAAGATTCACTAAATCCGAGACCCACGTAAAGTTATTTGTCGCGTGACAGACCCTTAGATATTGAAGTATTGCTATCTAGGTACCGAGCGATGTCACGGTCTTCCTGCCTTGTGGTGCCCAGCGAACAAGTGACCTGACATACAGAAAGCTGTGTACTTAGAAGAAGTTGGAAGTTTCCTTTATAACACATTAAAGTAATGAAATACAACGTTTTCTGTAGCTTAGAAGTGTAAATTGCAAACAAAAGTTTTCTGATTGAACACACGTGATGAAAACACGTTTTTCATTGAAGTTTATCCAACTTTAGCAACCCTGACCACTTATGAATATTACGCTTCTCGTGGCGTGATATAGTTTAAGATGCTCCAGTTCATTTCAGTTAAGAGATTCTGAACTGATTAATAATAGATGTTTGTCCTTTGCAGGAACTGCTGAGAAACTTCATCCAGATAGATAGGCCTGTAAGTGAAAGCTGTTCACATGACTCATATAAAAATCTGAGTAAGTTTCTTTGCTGTCCAACAGACATGGACTGCAAAATTAATTACAATGTCAAGAATTGTGGTGCTGTGTAAATTGGATAGCAGTTAACCCGTAGGATTTGAGGTTCTCATAATGGTGATTTTGAAGGGTCTTATGTTCTGGGTTATAATGCACTGTAGTTCATTGAAAAACCAGCATGAAACAGGCTAACTTGTCTTATTCTTCGGTCTGGAATATGGAGGCGGCATGTTCTTTTGCAAAGACGAATGGCTTTCAACGAACTACACGGCGCTATGTCCCACAATATTAACCATGTTAACCTTGAAGAAAGCAGCCTTCTGGGATGTGACGCCGTGTAGATATTGTGTTAACCGACGTTTCGGAGGAACGCATCGCCTCCTTCTTCAGGGTAGAAGAAAAGAAATCCGCGAACGAACCACCATGAGCAGGTGCAACAGACTGAGTCCAGTCGAGTAAACCCAGCTGTATAAGAACAGGAAGGGAAGGGAGAGGCGATACGTTCCTCCGAGACGTCGGTTAACACATATCTACATGGGCCACATCGCAGAAGACTGCTTTCTTCGTAGTCACCGCCGTGAAAACCTCATATCTTACATGTTAACCTTCTTACCGCTTAAATTCCTGTCCACTCCTGACAGAGGACATATGACATCACAGTCTGTATACGTTTCCCACCATTAGCATAAAGATAAGGGATTAGTATGAAATATGAACTGTATGAATTGTATTGGTTCCGACCGGTTCAGATGACCGCGGGTCGTGACAACCACGGATAACTAACCTGGCAGCTATGCGACAGCATTGGAATGATTATTTCAAACATCACAACCCGACCCGGAGTTTAATGGGCCACTAGACTAGACGGACAAGACTAGAGCGCACCAGAGAGCCAGAGAGATACCAGAGCGTGTTAATCCGTGCCAGTGTTTCTGTCTACTGCTGTCTACGTGGTTTGTGTTGTCCATGTTTTGTTGAGTCTGTGGTTCTGATCGTTCTGATGGTTCTGATCGTTCTTGTCGTAGCAGTTCGCTTGCGTTTGTTGTGACCTGGGGGAAGTTAGGGGTTAGGATATGTGTACATGTGTAATATATGGTTTTACTGCTCTAGTTAATGATACTGACAAGTAAGTAGGTTGAGGACGAACTTGTTTACTCTTCCTAAATTTGTGTGGTGCATGCTGTCCGCATTATCCGTGATTGCAGTTTATTTATATTTAATAATGTTATGCCATTTCATATATTTTTGTGTTAGTTGAGGCGTGATTTCCAGTTCCAGTTAACAAAAATTACTGGTAAGTTTGATAAATAAGATCCGGCATAAAATTGAAGAGGTCTAGATTGAAGTATTATATGTATTAGTCATGGTTGATTAAATAAGCGGATTTACTTATTCTCGAATATGTTAATCGTAATTATTTGATGCCGAACGCATCAATGTTATATTTTAAAATTTTCCAGGCAATGGCAATTGCTTTTATGGTGAACCGATTGAAAGCATTGTTCCTGTTCTTACTTGGAGTGGTAAAGCGAGCCTTATGTTGTTTTCGACGTCGGCGACGAGCATCGGGTGATCCAATCCCGTTGACAGCAGTTGGTGTTGTGCCCAATAATTTCAATTCAGTAGAAGTAAGGGCAATATATATCGTATTACATTTTACTGAAAACAGTATAAAATGCCATTTTTGTATTGAAATTTGAGATTTTATGTTTGAAACTGAGTGCAAGTGTTTTTATGTGTGGCATAATTGAATGAGACATAAGGTACAAATGTTTCTTTTGAACCTGTACTTGCTCCACACTGTGGCATTTAGCAGGGACAGAATTTTTAGAGACACTGAAGGAAGGGAGACTCAGACTTCTGCCTTATGTAGTAATCATTTTTTAATTTTAATTTCAGGGGCCAGATCTTCAGAGTTGGAACTCTTGGGATGAGAACCCAGTCTCTGTCATTACAGAACGATTGCAAAATACAGTCCAGCAACAAATTGACTTGTATAGACAGCAAGCTGCAAGGCATATGTCAGAATCAGAGGAGCCACAGCCTGACTTTTTTGAGGTAGATGTTACCGAAAGTTGATTACCAGGTTTTATTGAAATTTTTAAAGAAACAGTTTCCCTTGTGCATCTTACAGAAATGGTATCACTAACTTCCTACTCTCACCAAAAGAGGAAAGTGATTATTCAGATGTTGAAGAACTATCATACTGTTACAAAACTGAATTACTGAAAACAGTCACTATAGAAACTTGACACAGAATCCTGCCCCAAGCCTACTCAGTCCAGTTTTGCTCACAACATAGTCACTGTGATTCATTTTAATATTGCTTTCTGATCTGTGCTATTTGTAATTCTTATACATGCATCCATGCATCTTGCATATGCAGCAGTCTGAACTTCCTTGATTTAATCACTTGGATAATACAGTATAGGGAGGGTATTTGGTACTTACCAGAGCGTGGCATTTCTGCTAAACACTTACTGCATAGGCTACTTCAAATATCTCTCAGAATTAATGTATTGGCACAGCACATGGAATTTATATTCCTCATACTCAGAATGCACCTACGTTTACATCATGCGGTGGAACGTTGTGTTTAAGGTGTGGTGTATGTACCCCAGTATGAGTTATATCAGATGTTCAGGTGTCAAGTCACATAAAATTAAGCTTCACCTGAAAAATGAGTTTCAGTTCCCCTTATGAACTTAACAGAAATCACTAGATATATTTATTTATTTATTTACTTCATATCCATGGATCATTATACATGATATAGGACAAGTCAAATACTTTACAATAATAAAATAATAATAATATAATAAATAATATAACTTGTACTCTTCTCAAAGTATAATTAGAATGATCAAGTCAAGGAGGATGAGGTGGGCAGGTCATGTAGCACGAATGGGGGAGACAAGGAATGCGTATAGCATATTGGTGGGAAAGCCAGAAGGAAAGAGACCACAGGGAAGACCAAGGCGTAGGTGGGTGGACAATATTAGACTGGATCTTAGAGAGATAGGATGGGATGGTATGGATTGGATGGATCTGGCTCAGGATAGGGACCATTGGAGGGCTCTTGTGAACCCAGTGATGAACCTTCAGGTTCCATAAAATCCTGGGAAATTCTTGAGTAGCAGCAGAATTGGCGGCTCCTCAAGAAGGGCTCAGCTCCATGAGTAAGTAAGTAAGTAAGTAATAACAATATACAGTCAACTCTCGATTATTCGGGATAATGGTGGGGATGGAAATCACGGTTAATCGAAAACCCGGTTAAGACAAATTTTATTAAAAGTACTACTGTAATACTGTACCTTCATAATACTATAGGCCTACCTGTATTTAAATTTATTCAACCTCATTTTTATGTCATCTCATGGCCTATTTAATACTTTTTTTTACATTACACTGAAGTATGAATTAGTTATTTCAATCACAGTGTTCAACAACATCCAACACTTTTTACGAATATTCACAGTTAACACTTAAAAAATGTAATATTGTTGTTTGTTTTTTCGCGGCATTTTCCTTTTTACGGATATCCATACCAAGACTACGTAATATTAGCTTGTCACTTAATAAACTGTTCTCTTCACTCTCGAGATAGTCTAGTAAGGATTCCAAATGATTAAGAGCAGCACCATGTGATATTTTCTTACTAGCAGCACTGTCCACCTCTTCCTCATTCTCACTTTCTTCCCGCTCTTCTGGTTGCAACCCCACTGAACTTATGGTTTCGTCACTGCTCAACATATCGAAGCCTAGCTCACACAAGTTTCTGTTGAATATTTAAAACACGCTTCCTTTCACACCATGACATTTTGCTAACGCACTTGAAGATCGATAGAAAGATACTAACTGGGGCGATCTATCTGCCCCTGAAACTTTCCACAAATCCTTGCATTCTTTCACCCCTACCCTAGAACGTTGTGTTAGCATAACAGGACCAAAGAATGCAGAGCTCGGTTCACACTAGTGCGAAAATAGTGTTACAACTCACCACGTGAAACAAAAGTGAATGAATATTAAACAACATATAAGCCTCAAAAAAGCCACAGTAGCCCTGGTTAAGCTGCAAACTGGTTAATCCGCCCCTGGATAATCGAGAGTTGACTGTAATATTATACTAATTACTAAGATAATACAATGATGATTCTAATAATAGAACTGATATAATTGTTTAAGACACAACACTGCTGTATGCCTCAAGACCCGATCCTTCTATCCCGGCACAAAATACCCTGGTGTTATCCTCGATCTCATTCCTGTAAGAAAAAAATACAGAACAGGGCACTAGGCATTCCTATAACATTACGAATATTAGAATCTGCAAGTTAATTATTCTTGAAATATATTGTAACGTGTCTGGAATCCAGAGGAGACGCTTCTATGGAAACACTAGAATAGACCGTTGCATAGGAAACAACAATTGCTCCATTGTAGTTCTAACAGGAGTCTCCATGGTTATAACCGAGGGTTCGTTTCCTATCAGCGGCCAAGGTTATAAAAGCCCAGTTTCGACGAGAAGTCGGCAGTCTCGGAAGAGCCAGCTAAGAGGCCAGACGTGATCGAGCCATCTTGGAAGTCAGCCTTGGGATAACCGCCAGAAGAGATAGTCCAGTGTCTCGCCGAATGTTGTGAGCAGTGATTGTAACACTGCAAGTGTAAATGTCTGTAAAGTGTGTGTAAAGGAGCGAAAGGAATAAACTCGCTATACCAGACCTACGCGTGAACTTATTTGTAGCGTGACACACAAAATACGTTACAATATGTTTACAAGTGATTAGAACTAGGATTTGCCCCCAAACAGGAGAAACTCGTCTATACTATAGAAACTATGATCAAGTAGGAATGTTTTCAAAGTCTTTTTAAACTAGTATAGTACTGGTATCCCTTTAATATATTGTGGCAACTGATTTAACATACAAAGTCCAATATTATTTAAATTGTTTTTGTATAGACTCTTATTACATGGCACTATGAATAAGTCCTCTTTTCTCCTTGTATTGTGCGACCGTATTCCTGAATTGGTTATGAAAACATTCAAATTGGTTTTTATGTAAAATAAAATTTCATATATATACAGACATGGTAAAGGAAATATATATAACGATTTAAAATATTGTTTACAACTAATGGTTTTCAGGATTTGTATTGTCGCGTGTTTCGTTACTGAGTACGCCGTAGAGATTGTTAATTGGTTTATTTAATAACCTACAAATCTCGGCTACAATTAATTATAACAATATCGCAGGGTTTCACACTTTATAACCCTAATTGCAATAATCCATTTACACTGTTGCGGGGTTTCACAATTTATAACCCTATTCGCAAATCAATTCACTCTGTCTTCAGTAGTCTACATGTTTACAGTACGGGAGCTATGTAAGTGTCCCTGTATCACACACTCCCAATTACACAACTACACACACGTCCGGTTCTTCTTTACGCTACGGCTGCTATATTCCAACTCAACTCGCAGGCTGCTGCCTTGAGAACTCTTGATAACACACTGGCTCGACTTCTACTGAACTTGGCGATGGCCACATTTCAACTCTCCACGCAGGCAGCGCAGCTGTCTTATATAGGGGTTGTGTGGGCCTGTTACATAGCAACGCTGTTACCTCACGCCGTCTTACGTCACTGCGCTTTGCGCGTTACATTACCGTGCGGAGGGGGGGGAGGGGAGCGCTGACTCATCCGCCACACTGTGGCCTGAGTTGCCACGCTGCTGCTGGGTAGGGAGGGGTTTTCCATTGCGCAACATGTCACAGTATCATAGCTCTAATAGCTTTCTTCTGCAACCTAAAGATCAATTTTGCATTTTCTGAATTGCCCCAAAATATTAATCCATATAATAACAAGGACTGAAAATAAGCATAATATAAGGTGCGAACAGTCTCTAACCCTGATACTCTTTTGACTACTCGTAAGACAAAACATATTTTACATAGTTTATTTGCTAGTTGTTGTGTATGTGGAGACCACCTTAGATTCTTATCCAACCAAACTCCCAAAAATTTTGTATGTTCTGTATAATTGATGACTGTATCATAGAGCTTTATTGATGGGCATTTGACTTTTACTTTTTGAGGTTGATGAAAGGATATTGCTGTTGTTTTTTCTTTATTAATAATTAATCTATTCTTTTCAAACCACTCTGTGAGTGCATTTATTGTTTTATTTATTTTTCTTTGGACATCTTTAGCACTATNGGCACTATTTCCTGTTATAAGAATACTAATATCGTCTGCAAGAAACGTTGGTCTTCCATGTTCAATGCCGGCTTCTAGATCATTGATACACGTATATAGCAAAAACAACACTGGTTTGAGAACAGAACCTTGTGGGACTCCATATCTTATGGGTCTCTTTCACGATAGATATTGATTTCATTAGTTTCTGTACATCTGTATGTAATTTCCACTTTTTGTTTCCTGTTTTCTAGATATGATTGAAACCATTTTAATGCAACCCCTCTTATTCCCATTCTTGTCATCTTCCTTAGCAATATATCATGATCAACTAAGTCAAATGCCTTGGACAGATCCAGAAGTATCCCTATACTTATTTCCCTCTCATTCAATGATTTGTAGACCCTTTCTATAAATTCTGCAGTTGCAGTATTTGTTGATTTCCCTTTACAGAAACCATGCTGTTTATTGTTAATTATGCTGTGATTATTCAAGAATGATAAAAGTCTTTTTGTGTATGATTTTTTCTATTATTTTTGAAAACACAGAAATTAGTGAAACTGGTCGTCTATAATTCCCAACTTCTATATCACATTCTTTCTTATACAAAGGTTTCACTTTTGCAATATTTATTTAATCAAGAAAATGCCCAGTTGAGAGTGACAGATTTATTATATGTGTCAAAGCAGTTGTTATTTTAGGATAACATTTTTTTAATAATATACTCTGGAATATCATCTATTCCTGTTGATTTTTTATTACTCAATCCTTTAATTATGCCTGCCAATTCCTCTTAAGTAGCTGGGGTTAAGAACATGCTGTTACTGTTATATTTTACTGTATTGACATTAACTTCATTGGTTTTGGATAATGGATTGCCACTTAATATCTTTTGGGCAATACTGGTATAGTATTCAATAAAGACATTGGCTATAGCTTTTGGGTCGTGTATATTTACTCCATTTTCACTTATTTCAATATTCCTTATTGCTTTTTCTGTTTACCTTGTTCCTCCTTAACTAGGTCCCACATGGCTTTTGATTTATTCCCTGATGCTCTTATTCACATGTTATTAGTTAATTCTTTTGCTTCACAGATAACTTTGTTGTATATTTTTTTGTAATGACAATAGTATTCTTTAAATTCTTCTGGCATATTTCCTTCTTTCATTAGACTATTAAGAAACCTGAGTCTATTCCCTGATACCCTTATTCCTGAGGTAACCCAATCAAATTTCCTTGTGTGCTGTAAATATATAAATTTACAGTAGGTAACATCAGAGATCAGCCTGAGCTTTTGCCTCATAAGAATTGTAAGGCTGTGTCTAAAGAAAGCCTGGAAGGAAGGCATGAAGGTATGAGCACTGTATATTTGACAGAGTGTGCAACTTGAGGTGGATGTAATGTAGGGCATGAATGGTGGTGTAGGAGAGTCGTGCTGGTTTGCTGTTCTCCCCAGTATGCATTGATCTTTGGAGTTGAGGCATGTGCAGAAGGCCAAAGAATATGTGTACGAGTAGGTGCATTATCCTTTATGGATGTTTGAAGGTCCAAGACAGAAATCAGGATGATTTTGTTAGACAAGCCATGGAAGAAAGTAAGTAGACAGTGAAAGGGGAGAATTAAGTATGAATCTGACCTGTTGTTCTCTTCATTATATGTAGTTACATGGCAGCTATTATTGTCCATTTTATGTTTTGTATATATACATACACACACACACACACACACACACACTACCACAGTCAGTAAGTTCGTGGAATGGCTGCAAAGTGTCGTATGGGAATTTACTGTCAATATGTTTCAGCAGTGTTTTCGACAGCTATATCAACGTTGGCAGACATGCATAGCAGCCAACGGAAACTATTTTGAGGGCCAATGTGGATCTGTGTAACTGTATGTGAAGAATACCTTGTAATATGATGTGATAAAACCACATTCCACGAACTTAATGACTCTACCATGTATATATATATATATATATAGCATATTTGGTAGCGGCCTCCATAGTCTAGGAGTAACGTTCCCACCTCATGACTCAAGGTACCCGGGTTCAAACCCGGCGGAGGTCGTGGAATTTTTAAGGGCAGAATAATTCAGGGAACAAGTCCTCCGGGAGGGACTTTAAGCCATGGGT
>NW_019720582.1:17283-26713 GCF_002891405.2 Cryptotermes secundus
TGACAGTAGAAATTAAAGGGGGGGACACAATAGATCAACAACTGGTCGCAGTGCATGGGGAAACCCACCCCCTCCAATAATAATAATAATAATAATAATAATAGCATATTTGATTGCGGCACTGTACTACAAGATGGAAGATTGTGAGTTTGATTCCTGATGTTGTTGGATGTTTCAGTTGACCTAATTCTTCCAGCCACACTGTGGCCCTGGGGTTGACTCAGCCTCAGGAACACTTACTGAGCAGAGCACAGGGTAGCATAGTGGGTTGAGGCACTATGTCACAAGCCTGAAGGTTGTGATTTCAATTCCTGATTAGTTCACGTGGTTTTTCAATTGACCTAATCCTTCCAGCTGCACTATAGTCCTGGGGTTGACTCAGCTTCTAAGAGAAATGAGTACCAGGAATCTTCCTGTGGGTAAAGGGCAGTCGGTGCATAAGACTTACAGCCTCACCCCCATCTGTAAACCGATTGTCTAGAAAATGTGGAAGCACAACCCTGGGGTTGAGGCACTATGTCACAAGCCTGAAGGTTGTGATTTCAATTCCTGATTAGTTCACGTGGTTTTTCAATTGACCTAATCCTTCCAGCTGCACTATAGTCCTGGGGTTGACTCAGCTTCTAAGAGAAATGAGTACCAGGAATCTTCCTGTGGGTAAAGGGCAGTCGGTGCATAAGACTTACAGCCTCACCCCCATCTGTGAACTGATTGTCTAGAAAATGTGGAAGCACAACCCTATGGGCCTCCACAGCCTGTTACAGGGATAGCTTTACCTTTTTACCTTACCACTATACAAAATAAATGAAGTCATTAGTTTCTTTACATACATGGTTACTTTAAACAGAAGTAGACACAGCATTGTGTCTTGCTGTCTTTTGTTTTTCCAAAATAGGGAATATAGGCTAAAAAAACGCTGAAAATCCCACCATGGCTTTGTTTGCTGTACACACTAGTAGTGTCAGCAATCATGCAGGGAAATAGTCCCCACTTGGAGCACTATGGAAAGGACCTGTAAAATTGTAGGTGACAATGAACCTGACAATGAGCTCAGATTTGCTTGTTATCTGTGGCTCCATTGCAGTTTGAGAAAGTTCCACTGCATCTTGAAATTTTGTGCTTCATTTATAAACACTACTTCTGTCTGAGATTTGAGGTTCTCATGGCAGTGACTGTAAAGAGTTACTACCTGCTCTTGAACCTTGAAGCTGGAAACAGCACTTTCCTCTGAAACATTAGTAAACTTTCACCAAGATAGTACTTTTCATCCCCCTTATACCATATGAATAGTAAACCCATGGAACAACTTGTTAATACAGCAGTGCTGTGGACCATAAATCACTGTGCACTTGCAGTAAATTTTAAAATTCAGGATAGTTCTAATTTATTGTCAGGTTTTCTGTGGCCTATGAACTGAAACCCCCACAATAATTTAGAATTACTCTGTACGTCTTACTGTTTATACATTATGGTCACATTTTATGCAAGGATGTGTACCTGAAGACCTTGAATAATTCAAAGCAAGTTTGGAAACACATATGTAATTCTTGCTGCATTTTTTCTGATTCACATTATTCCAAAATTAGGACATAAATTGAGACTTTATTAATATTTTTTATATTGCACTAGTTCAAATTCATGTAAAATGCGACCACACTGTACAAGCTACAGAAAATACCGGAAATGACCTCCATGTGCTTCCAGACATATGTGCATGTAATACCTTCCTTGAAGAGACACACCATGATGAAACTGATTACCATTTTCTTTTTTATTTTAGGATATGGCTCCTCGAATTACAAAACAGACAAAAATTATTTTAAAAGATGACGAGAGGGAAACACCTATTCAAAGTGATCCTATCTCTCCTCGTCTCACATTGGAGATGGATCCAGTCTCATTTACTGTGAGTATTAAGTTAATTTTCATCCTTAACCTCATGGGTATTTAAATGGTCCAAGGGTGGAGCTGGCCAGCATTTAATTGTCCTTATGATTAATTTTAGGCATGTTACTAAAAGTGCTGTAACTAATACAACCTTTATGGTCAGCGAAATAAATTAACTTTGTTCTTATGAACAGAGACTATTGTGTTAACATAGTGTAGTGTTTGAAAATAATTAGACAGAAAAATTATGCTTTTATGCTTACTGTAAAAAGAAATAAGAGACCCACTAATTCTCAAAGTGGTTTTGCATTATAAAATAATTTCTGGCCATAATATGCCACCTGCCTGCTATATCTAATTGCGGTTCCTTTAGATATATTCAACTATGTTGACCGAACAGATCATCTGACAGAAAATTTTTCCTTCATTATACAGCCAAAAATAGGCAAAGCAGATCATGCATAGCTTGTGCACGATTCTATCCATTTGACCTTTAGTGAAAAATTTTACATACAAATGGAAAACATGCTGAAATTCTACAGTAGTTGTAGAGGGTCTAGCAAGTTAGCATAAGGGAGCATGGAAAGAAGTATGCTTTTCTAGAACCATAAATGACAGTGGAAGGAGATTCCAAAATGCTACCATGTGGATATATAGGCTTTCAATTTTTATAGAATGCATTAGGCTAATCATAACTACCTGTAGATCATAACATGACAGTATTGCATTTTAGTGGTAAGGGTAAAGGTGAGGTAAATTTGTTCTTGTGCCTCATGAATTAAGCACCATGCCTTGAAGACGTATGGGAAAATGAAGTTATAGCTCCACCACTCTTGACCTTGGCACTCGCTGGAGATGAATGAACAGTTTCATGCTCCTGCGACTTTACCATGGGGAAACAGCCCTCCCCCACCCTCCTTCGATAGGAGCCTGGAGGTGGGGGGCAGAGCCAGTCTGAACACTATGGAGAAGAGAAAAATGGATACAGGCATATAATAAAAAAATAAGTAAATTTATGTAATATAGGGGGTACATGGTAGCAGAGTTGGTTGAGGCACTATGCTACAAGCTGGAATGTCACAGGTTCAATTCCTGATGAGGTCATTGGATTTTTCAATGCCCTAATCCTAGCTGCACTGTGGCCATGGGGTCAACTCAACCTCTAACAGAAATGAATACAAGGAATCTTCCTGGGGGTAAAGGGTGGCCAGTGCATGAGACTGAGAACTTCACCGCCATCTGTGAGCCGATTTTCTAGAAAATGTGGAAGCCTCAATGATTCACTTGGGCCTCCATGGCTTGTTAAGGGTGTAGCTTTACCTTTTCCATAATATTGTGACATGTTGTGCTATGGAGGACACCCGCTCCCTCCCCAGCGGTGACGTGGCGGCATTGGAGTGATGTTGTTACTACGGTAACAGGCAAGTCGACACTGCTTCCCCTACCCCGCCAGCGGTGATGTAACACTTTGGGAGTGTTGCCGTTGCTATGGTAATAGGCCAGTCAACACCAAGGGATGCCGCTGTTGCTGCGTAGCAGTAAACAACTCCCTACAGCGTTGCTAGGCTATCGGCAAACACGGTGTCAGATAACAGTGGTGCCTATTACGTAACTGTTTTCTGTGTTGTCCATAACAGGGCTAAATAAGGAGAAGCGAAGACTATTCACAGCCAGTTACAAGTTAGCCAGCAGTGAGTCAGTTAGTTATGAGTTAGCCAGGGAGTCAGTTAACCAGTCAATAACTGTCCATCTTTCATCGGAGTATTTGTGATACTGCCAATGGCAGTAATTGTCAGATTGTAAATTGTGTGATTGTAAGAGCGAGTGGAATAAATTCGCTATATCAAATAAGGTGTGAAGTTATTTGTCGCGTTATACACCCAACACGTGATAATATAATAATTTCAGCAGTTTTAAAAATTCATTGCTAGGTGATATTGTATAAGCTCAGTGATATTTAAATAGCATATTGTAATGTTTATGTCACATATTTGATGTTTCAGACCTCATGATGGTAAGTGAAATATTTTAGACCACAAAATAAATAATATAGTGATATTATTTGATTAAAAAATGTGTTAATTCTATCTGCAGTATATAAATAAATTAAATAAATAGGGTTTAAGGATGTGGACTAGAATCCTGTGGCTTAAGATAGAGTCCAGTTGATAGTTCTTTCAACATAATAATAAACCTTCAGTGTCCATAAAAGGGTGGGAATTTTTTGACTATCTAAGTACCTATTAGCTACTCAGGAAGTATTTTGCCCCCCCCCCATGTCATTTAGGTAACATGGTAGGTAGGAATTATATGTAGAAAGGCTTACAACCTTACTGCCATCTTTGAGCCAATTGTGTAGATAATGCGGTTCCCTCAACATCTCACAACCCTATGGGCCTTCACGGCCTGGTACAGGGATAGCTTTACTTTTTACTTTTACTTTTAATAGGCAGTGTCATTGTATGACCAGATGTCCTAAAAAGGCTGTTAGTTTGATGAGGAAAAGCTGTAGAGAGTCCAACCAGTGGCACCTTGTATATTAACATTGTAGGAAGTGAGCATTTTACAATATTCAGGAAAACCACCATGTACGATTTATTTTTGGAGCAGTGGATTTGAATGTTGAACTGAGAACAGTTTTAAATAGAAGTAGTTTAACACTGAGATTATTATGGTTTCACTGAAATCAAATTCTAAATGAGTGAAAACCTTAAATTGAGGAACATTAAGTGAGAGTTCCATTGTATTAGCCATTAAAGTGCCAAAATATTAATGAAACATGAAACAGTTTTAATCATATCATTCATAGTCAGAAAACATCTACAGTGGTGAATATGAATATTGCTGTCTTTTAGGCTGTGATGCTGTGGAAGGGAAATACGAGGGTCGTACTGAAAGTCATGAGCAACAATTTTTTTTGGAAAGTAACATGCTTTATTATTGACCAACCAAATACGCCACCTCAGTCTACAGACTGTTCTTTATTTTTCCACATAATCGCCACTTCTTTGTACACATTTCCCCCAGCACTCCGGGAGTTTGAAAATTCCTCTTCTGTAAAATTCAGTTCCAGCCATCCAAGGACACTGATGCACTGCTTTGTGAATTGCCTCCCTTGTCTCAAAACGTCCACGCAGCTGATACTTCACAAATCTGAAAAGATGGTAGTCGGAGGGTGCCAGATCAGGGCTATAGGAGGGATGTGGAAGAACTTCCTACCCCATCTTTGCAATTGCTTCCAATGTGAGGCGAGTGGCATGGGGGCAAGCATTGTCATGCAGAATGATGATGTTTGGTCCCGGATGTTTATCGCACAATGTATGACGGAGCTTGTGCAGCATCTGGACATAACAAATAGCATTGATGGTTTGCCCACGTTCCAGGAATTTGGCTGGAATAAACCCCTCTGCATCCCAGAACACTGTGCCCATCACCTTCGCAGCTGATGGCACTGTCTTTGCCTTCTTTTTTGACGGAGAATGCAAATTGTGCCATTCCATACTCTGCCGTTTCATTTCAGGCTCGAAATGGTGAAACCAGCTTTCGTCATCTGTCACAATACAGAGCAAAAAGTCATCGCTTTCATGTTGATATCTCTGCAGCAGTTCTGAGGTGATGGCTTTTCGCTGAACTTTGTGGTCTTCGGTCAATAACCGTGGGACCCAACGAGCATAAACTTTCCTATAGCCCAAGCTTTTAATCATCTCCTGTACTGCACTGTGCCCTATTCCAAGTTTTTGGGCTATTATGTCCACAGTCACATGCCTGTCATCTTCAATGATCTCATCCACTCTTTCCTTGCGTTCAGTTGAGGCTGTTCAAGGACGACCGCTCCGAGGCTCATTTTCAATGCTGGTGTTCCCATCTTTAAAAAATGTCTCACCCATCTTTGAACACTGCTCGCACCCATGCACACACCTCCGTAAGAACACTGAAGTCTCTTGTGAATTTCTGCATCAGGAATTTCCTCTTTTACAAGAAATTTGATGACAGCACGCTGGTGAAACAACATATCATTGTTGGCCATTTTGTTAGGAGTGACACTGGTCATGTGATGCAAGCTATTGACGTCACAAGACACTCAAGGTTAACACGAGCTGGTTCCACCTACCCCCGTACTCTCTTTCGTCTGCTGTTCCCAGGTTGCATGCAAAAAAATGTTGCTCATGACTTTCAGTACGACCTACATAGGTTTTGAGCAACCGAATGGAAGACATTGGCCCCTAATAGGGCAGGGCCTGTCCCTCCAACAAATATTCCCATTATTGTCATGTTCCACAAGTACCTGAACTTAACCCTGGTGTTACAGAAAACAGTTATCATTGTTTGTAGTCTCATGCATCTGAGTTTAAAAGATTAAACTTACCAGTAAAAATAAGATCCTGTTATATATGCCTATGTTTTAGTCACCAGACCTTGGAACCTGGGAAGATAGCCCTGGGTGGGAAGATCAAGCTCAAGAAGACTGGGACTCTGATACAATTCTGAAGGAAAAACGCCGTTTGGAGAGGCAGCGGAGACTAATGGAGCAACAGCAGAAACGTCAAGAACGAGAACAGCTGAAGATGGCTCAACCTATCGCTTTGGGAGCGAGGTTAAGTTGACAGTAATTCAGTGCACCGAAGTTGGCCTCATATAATAAGATGGGTTAATGTGACTGTAAATATGTATAGAATACAGTCTGAACACTTGAGTTTTCTGTAGGCCTGTGGTAATTGCCATGTGACAATACTTTCTGACGTTCCGTTTCAATGCTGACAAATGACAGCTCACTGCCTTGAATAAAGCTTGGCCTGGGGAAAACAATATGTACTCACACAACTAGGTGAAAAAAGAAATACTGGCTTAACTTATTCAATTTTGGCTGCCATCACCTTCAAAATAGTCTCCTTGGGAATGTATACAGCAATGCCATAATTTTTTCCTAGCTTCATAAGCACCATGGAAGTTATTTTCCTTAATGCTGTCAAGTACCACTTGTGATTCCCCTTGGATATTAGACACTGTTTCAAAATGTCATCCTTTCGCTTTCATTTTCAATTTGGGAAACAAAGTCCAGCAAGTAGGGAGGATGGGGAACAATAATCATGTTGTTGGTCACAAACTGGTTTTCAGGGATATCTGGACAGGTGCATCATGTCGGGGAACAGACTTCATGGCAATGTGGCGCATGTTCAGATTTTCTGTTAACATCTGGCAAACTCCATAACTGAATGCAACGGTATATGCGAGATCAAGGATTGTTCAGCAACTGTCTTCATGAACGAGTTCTCGAACTCTTTCGCATTTTCTGTCATTTTGCTGGTGCTTGGTCGCCCTGAACATTCATCTTCAGCTGACACTCAACTGGCCTTGAAACCTGAATGCCATTCAAAAACTGCTGTCTGGCTTAAAGAACATTTTCTTTCATCCAAGCAGTTACAAATATAACAGTGCGGGAACTTTCTGATAGCACCACAAGATGATGGAAAGCAAACAAATTTGATTACATCAGGCAAATCTGAAGAATGATCCTCGAAAAGGTCAGATCTGCCATAACCATACTTGTCGAAATAAAGTCACCACCTGTTGAAATGAAAAGTTGTATTGTGTCATCAATTTACCATGGCTTTCCAAGTCAAGTATCAAACTGTTTATTTGTTTGTGGGACTACATCAGACTTCCACCAAGGTCATCTGACTGAAAGTTGTGAGTCTGTACATCCACTTTAACTGCAGCATAAGGTATTGTGGATGGATATCTCAGAAAGCATCTGGAATTAGAAATTTTACAGCTTCTCATATTAACCTCAGTTATCTTGTGCGCACGTGTGTGTATCTTCAAGTATTTCTACCTTAATTATACCAGAGTTATCACATTTCATAAGGCAGACTTATTCATGTGGTCATGGTATGCATTATGCATACCTGCAGCCAAATGATAGCTCACATCATTAGCTTCCCACTATGGAGACCTGGCTTCTGTCCCAGGTCAGAACATGTGGGATTTGTGGTGGATAAATTGGCACTGGTACACTTTCTGTCGAGCCAGATCTCATTCCACCTGCTGAACCACATTCATTAACCATCCCATCATGTAACACTTTATGGTCTCAATACTGGTGTCATTAAATAACCAGCAAAGTAGCAGCAAAAGTTTTCATACTGTTGGGATCTGAAATGTAGATTCTGGAAAGTATGGACAGGAAGAGATTAGGTTACACAGCAGATGCGATTTCTCAATCCAGTTGCAGGATATATTTTGAGAGACCATATGCACAATCAAACATTTTAAGTCCATTCAGGCTTCATGTTATGTTATTGACAGGGAATGGACTATCAGTGGACTCCCAGTTTGCTTGAATATTCACATTGGACTGGTATCAGACCATCATGATCAGCTGTATTTGATGATGCCTGCAGGACTTCCTATGACTGACAGGCATTCACACATTTAAATGTTCCTGCAAACTTTTCCACTCGGTGTCTGTCCTAGGCAGTCCATTTCAGTGATGAATGATGAGAATCAACTTGTTAAAGTATATTTTAGAATAGTTGGTCCACTGATTGTCCATTCAGTTTTGGCATTATGTATAACATTAATAGACCTTTAAAATGCAACTTATTCTGGTTAGTAGTAGAGGATACTGAGAAATGTAAAGGCATCGGAGGGCCTATGTTGAAAGGAAGAAGGATAATGGACGGCCTAAAAGAGCAATACAGTACAGATCCTGGGGAAGGTGTATGGTTGAGTACTTAGACTTGAAAGAGGCCCTAGCAATTTAAACCTTGGCAGTACAGGAGGAGGGGAATGAGAGGAAATAAAATATTGGGCTGAAATGTATAAACATGTATAAATCTTACACATTTGAGGATTTTAAAGGTTTTAGTTTCAACACAACTACAATAAACTGAATACATAATTAAAGCAAAGAATATTTTGATAATGTTGCATAAATCTTTTCTGTACTTTCATAATTCTTTTATTGGCAAAGGTGATACAGCTCCACCATTTTTGATCTTGACTCTAGATGAAGGTGAGTGGTCAGTTTTATGCCGCAGCCACTTTACCCCTGTGGAAATCACCCTCAAAACCTATTGGATAGGACACTGAATGGGCCCCAGAGCTGGTCTGAATGCTGTATGGAAGAGAAAAACCTCTTTCCCCTGCCCAGAATCCAATCCCAGCTATCCAGCCTGTAGACCATCACCGCACAAACTGAACTATCTGCCAGTCTACTGATAATGTGTCATTTATTTCTTAGTATATGGTAGCTGCATTGTAACAGTATAGTTTTATTTGGTTTAATTTTGGAGCATCTATTCACAGATGTGTGAACACTAATAATAATACTGGTCAATCCACCACTTATTACTTTAACCCTTTGACGTGGTCATTTAAATTCCGCGGCCGCGGCTCCTGCGGTAATATATTCAGCCGGCCATTTAAATTTTGCTCGAAAATTATTTATTCATCATTGTTCTTAAATTCTATGAGATAGGAACATGAAACTTTCACTAAAATGATCTTAAATGGTGGTTTTATAACCTTACCTTATAATATG
>NW_019720582.1:30393-46548 GCF_002891405.2 Cryptotermes secundus
TATTCTATGTGGCTGGGGGTGGACCTCTTGCGTCTTATCGCTGTGTTTTACTCATATGACCATCTCCAGTGGCCTAGTTAGCGGAGCGTCTTGCATACGGTATTACGCATGAATGCTGATTATCGCATTCTTAACCTCATTGCGTGTCCATGTGTTGTCATCTTTGCTCTTTCACTGCAAAACACTTTTCGCAAGTCTCCAGGCACCTAGGTAATGACTTAAATTTTCAATCCCAAATTTGATCCTCAACAAGCAAATCCATTTCCTTCACCATGTCTTCATCCACGTCTAAAATCAGACTGTCATTGTCCTCATCATCTTCAGGGCACTCCTGCCAGAAATAAATATGTATGATGAAAAACGGTAGATTTGCAGTACTTTACATATTGCAGCTTCACTAAAACAGAAAAGGATAGCCATACACATCTAATTTCAACATTAAATCAGTCCAGAGGTGTGGAAAAACATGAAAACATTTGCAGATACTTTGAGTGGATCACAACACATTGACATATTTCCTTCTACAGGTGCGTGCCTCAGCTTCCCACACATGCTATTGCTCATGGCAACTGTCTTCATTAATAGTAACACTTCCCTCAGTCAACAGAAAGATGATACTTCACATTTGTCATCCAAAATTGTAGACACCATATCAGCTGGAATATTAATTCTTTACAGTTAGTGTAATGGTCAATTTCTCTTTTGCAGCTAGATATACGAAGAACAGATCCCTATCATTGAAACAATAGAAATTATATCAGTAATTTTAAGATTTGTTTCCTGCTTTGAAAATATTATAATTGATAGGTCTCTGAGTCTTTCTTTCATTTTTATAATTTTAAGTTTTTGTTTGAAAGAACTTCATTGTAGATAAAGGATGACACTTGATTTGTTCCTTTTTAATTGCATAACTTATGAAACCATATTTCAGATAACCTTCCTTAACCCTTTCACCACAATCACTGATTGCCGCATATATGTGGCATCACACACCATGCGGCATCACACACCCTCTAATTCCGACTTCGATTGAAGAACGTGTGTGTTTTCTATTGAAAATTGAATTACAGTCAACTCTCGATTATCCGGGGGCAGATTAACTGGTTTGCGGCTTAACCGGGGCTACTGTGGCTTTTTTGAGGCTTATATGTTGTTTAATATTCATTCACTTTTGTTTCACGTGGTGAGTTGTAACACTATTTTCGCACTAGTGTGAACTGAGTTCTGCATTCTTTGGTCCCGTTATGCTAATACAACGTTGTAGGGTAGGGGTGAAAGAATGCAAGGATTTGTGGAAAGTTTCAAGGACAGATAGATGGCCCCAGTTAGTATCTTTCTATCGATCTTCAAGTGCGTTAGCAAAATGTCAGAGTGTGAAAGGAAGTGTGTTTTGAGTATTTAACAGAAACTTGTGTGAGCTAGGCTTCGAAATGTTAAGCAGTGACGAAACTGTAAGTTCAGTGGGGTTGCAGCCAGAAGAGCAGGAAGAAAGTGAGAATGAGGAAGAGGTGGACAGTGCTGCTAGTAAGAAAATATCACATGGTGCTGCTCTTAATCATTTGGAATCCTTACTAGACTATCTTGAGAGTGAAGAGAACAGTTTATTAAGTGACAAGCTAATATTACATAGGCTTGGTATGGATATCCGTAAAAAGGAAAATGCCGCGAAAAAGCAAATGACAATATTACATTTTTTAAGTGTTAAATGCGAATATTCGTAAAAAGTGTTGGATGTTGTTGAACACTGTGATTGAAATAACTAATTCATACTTCAGCGTAATGTAAAAAAAGTATTAAATAGGCCATGAGATGACATAAAAATGAGGTTGAATAAATTTAAATACAGGTAGGCCTATAGTATTATGAAGGTACAGTATTACAGTACTACTTTTAATAAAATTTGTCTTAATCGGGTTTTCGATTAACCGTGATTTTCATCCCCACCATTATCCCGGATAATTGAGAGTTGACTGTACTTAGCATTGTACATGAAATGTAGCTGTAACTTTTGACATAAATACATGTATGGTCTCTGAAGCCTATGTTTGCTAAAATGTCTGAACAACCTGTCCAGAGGAAATATATTCAAGCTGTGTTTAGAGTTATTATTGTTCCTACACACATACGTACTTCGATTAGCTTGGTGAAAACTGGTACAGCACTTAGATAAGCGCATAGCTTTGACTGCAGAATGAATGGGGCTTTGTTCTTAGCTAGTAAACAAATAAGAGCGTGTGCATATGCCAGTCCATAACAGTTCACCAATACGGAGTGGGAAGTGCTAAGTGGTTGGGTGGAACAAAATGTCATACCGAGGTTACATGAAAGATATTTCAAAGGGTTGCTCTTTCTGGGAAGAAATCAACGCCACAGAGGTGTGTGGTATGTAGCAAACTTGGATGAATGAGCGACTCGGGGTTTCACTGTCAAGAATGTGATGTCGGGCTCTGTGTGGATGGATGTTTTGAAGCCTATCACACACAACTTAATTTCTAAGGTAATTCTGCATGATTAGTTAAAAGTAGAGTATTTAATAGAAAAGTTATGTCTTATACAGAGCACAGTGTTCGTTTCCGGTTTTAAATTCTGTATTTCTAAATTTTTACGCCTTCTTCAAAAAATTATTGTGATCTTCAGATGAAAACATTGAAATATCGCCGTGCTGTTTATAAAATCTAAAACTACTTTCTTTTCTGAATATGATGATAATTTTTAGCTTTGAAATTCCAATTTTCTTTGCTTTTACAGCAAATTTATAAAAGTTGTGCATTTCTGGTAAGAAAATTTAAATATCCTCCGTCCACCCAGTCTCGTAGTCATCATCATCAGTAATCTGTCAAGACGACAGGTCCACAGTCTCTTCCAAAACAATTCCTCCACTTAATGCAATCTAGAGCTTTTCCTTCAAATGACAGTATCCTCTTCTGTCCCCAAGGTCATCCAGCATCTTCTTATGTCTTCTTCCTCGTCGTCTTGTCACTTCTATCTGCCCATCTATCTTTCCTTCGATAATTTCTTTTAGATGGCAGTTTCTGCGTAAAACATGACCAATCCAATTAGCCTTCCGTTTTCTTATTTCATGTAGGATATTCCTCTGCTCACTGACTCTAATTAACACTTCTTCATTTCTCACATAATCGGTCCAACTGATCTTCTCCATCCTTCTCCAACACCACATTTCAAAACTTTCCAGATGTTTCTGATCTACTGCCCTAAGTGTCCATGTTTCAGCCCCATACAGAGCTATGCTCCAAATGTAGCATTTCACTAGTTTCTTCCTCGTAGTACGCGGGTTCAAATACGCGGCGGAGGTCGTCGAATTTTTAAGGGTGGAAAAATTCAGGGAACAAGTCCTCTAGGAGGGACTTAAGCCGTGGGTCCCGTGTCGTAGCTTTACGGCACGTAAAAGAACCTCATATCTTCAAAGGAGGTCACTGAGCCAAATTAACAGACGTTTCCCGCCCAACAGCAGTCTCTAATACCTCTGGTAGATGGGGGAAGCATTATAGATACCTCTCAGCCAGTAGAGCCAGTCTTGCTGGCTGGGCGGGACTGATGGTAAGCACCAGTACCGGTAGGATATAGAGACTGGTAGAAATCATAGAGGGAAGCACAATGGACCAATACAGGTCTCAGAGCATGGGGAAAACCCACCTTCTCCAATAACTAACTAACTAACTAAGGTTTACTTTAAATGCCATTCGTCGCCTAAGGGTTAATGGGTGAACTAACATTAAGTTGCTCAAGATAAGGTCGAGTGTGGGCTTCTATGAACTTCATGATGAGTCTTTGACTGCCATAACTGCAGGATATTTTCTTTGACACTTATGTAACAATTTACTGTTCAAGGAAGACCATGCACCATGGAGTTAAGACGATTATAAATAAGAAAATGGTCAATTTTACTTACCAGCCAAGGTCCAGAGATGTCAAAGGGCTCCTTCTTTGAAGAAATTTGTACCGCAACCACAAAGAAGTGAATTAGGTACATACAACAGGAGAGAAGGAAGCAGTCTTCTGGGATTTGGCACCGTGTATATGTGGTGTTAACCGACGTTTCGGAGGAACGTATCGCCTCCATCTTCAGGGTAGAAGAAAAAGTATAAGAAATCTGCAAGCGACAAGACCGTGAGAACGGTAAAAGCAGAGGCGATAGGTTCCTCCGAAACGTCGGTTAACACCACATATACACGGTGCCAAATCCCAGAAGACTGCTTTCTTCATAGTCACCGCCGTGAAAGCCTCAAATCTTAAATAGGAGAGAAGACTGAGAATCTGGAATGGCTTTGATGATGCAATGCGGTTGATAATTCCTGGAAAGTGGGATTAAAATAAAATTAACTTTTCATTCATTTTACACAGATTTATTATAAATGTTTCAATGTAGGCCTGATTCTAAATGTTGAATGCCTTTATGCCAAACTGGAGAGATTTAACAGCATGAACAAATCTTTGTTATAACATAAGAGTAAGTTTCAGTGCCTGAATAAAACTGATATGAATATTCAGAGACGAAAATGACAAATATGAATACTGTAGGATACCTAACAGTAATCTGTATAACAGTACTCAAACATTCTATTTATCTTTTTCCTTCAAGATTTAAATTAAAATATGGAGTATGTAAGAAATACACAGTGTTATACAGGGAGATCGAAAAGTCGCACACATCAAACTGAAAGTTGTTATAAATTGTACTGCAGTTAATATAATTATATCTCCTACCACTAGATGGTACTGTAGAGTACTAACAATGAGTAGAAACACCATCTGTCATGTATCGGTCATATGATGTCTGCAGTATAGCTCTGTCTGTTTTGTGACAGACATGTCATTTTCCCAAGAATGAGTTTGGATTGTGGAACATTTCGCCAGCCTTTCTTATGCACGTGTCGCAGACGAGTTTTGTCAGGAATATCCACATTCTACAGTACCTAACAATTCGACGATAACGAGAATAATCAACCAATTTCGGGAATGTGGATCAGTTTCAGATACGAAGAAATCCGGGAGACCGGCCATTTTGACTGAGGCTGAACTGGCTGACGTGGAGAAAATGTTGCAGCGTTCCCCTTCAAAAAGCCTGAGGAGACTAGCAGCGCAATCAGGGATTTTGTACAGAGTGCCCAGAAAGCGATGAAGTTGGTGTACTGTCGATGGTTTCTGACATCTGTTGGCAACTATGGAATTGAGGAGTTTGATCCAGTTTTCTTCACTGATGAAGTGTGGTTTCACCTTAGTGGCTACGTGAACAGTCAAAACAATAGGATTTGGTCATCTGAAAATCCACATGTGTTACATGAAAAGCCCTTGCACTCTCAGAAAATTGGAGTGTGGTGTGCTGTATCACGTCGTTAAATAGTGGGCCCAATTTTCTTTGAAACAACAGTGAACAGTCCAGTGTACCAAGACATCATTACACAGTTTATTGCGCTCCTTGAAGTTGATGAACGTGAATGTTGGTTGCAGCAAGACAGTGCCACATGTCACACATCTAATGTAACCATGCAGTTCTTGCGTGAGTTTTTCAGTGACCATCTCATTTTGAAAGGATTGTGGCCCCCGTGTTCGCCCGATTTGTCACCCACAGATTTTTTCTTTTGGGGGTACCTCAAAGGAATTGCCTGTAAAAACAATCCACATACACTGGATGACCTCAAGAGGAACATTATGACGGCGAGTAACAGCATCAGTTTACAGGTGCTCCACAAAGTGGTCTCAGACATGTTAAAAAGAGCTCACGCATGCATTGCTGAACAAGGAAGCCATTTTGAGCCTATGTTATAAAGACATGATTTGATTTTGCATTTCTAAAATGTAAGGTTATAAACATTAATAGTAAGTGCTGTATGTCTTATAGTTTGTGCATTAAACCAGCAAAATATAATTGCTTAGTGTGATGTGTGCGACTTCTTGATCTTCCTGTATTATGCTTTGAATATTATAGCATTCTTAAAAACGTCCAGTGCCACTCAATACAAATAAACAATATGTAACTTCAAGAAATAAATGGCACTTACAGTGTTCCCATCTCAGAAGTTTGTTTGGACACCATACTTATACTGTTGATGATGGGAATCAAAAAGTACTGGGATGGGTAGCTCTCGAATGGCATGCTGTTTAAGCTGAATTTGAAGAAAATCAGTGTACTACATTCAGGTCCAAAATTGAAAAAAGCGATTGGCTCAGCTTATTACTAAATGCTATAAACAGGGAACTCTCTACCCTTGTAACCATAAAACATAATGTAAAACTTACCACAATGTCCCAATGCACAACTTGTCAGAATGGTGCCTATTGCTGCTGCTATGATTATGTTATAACTACATCCATATGGACTTGCTATCAGGGGTGGCCCGCATATAGGCACTGTGGAACTGCAGAACCCCCAATTTCCACTTGATATTATCGATAATATTTATATAATGAGTCCTTTTTTCTTTAATTCTTTCTTTATACTTGTACAATACAATATATAATCCTTAAGCTTAATGTCAGTAGCCAAATCTTTGTATGGAACTGTGCGCTTCACAGTTCCAGTGGCGAGGTGTTTGTTGACTGTTGTCTGTTGTGCGCATGCGCACATAGGAAGCTACACGCGAGGCTGCAAGGAAGAGAGCACCGTCGTTCCCGCAGTGCCGACCCTGGCTTGCTGGTGGAAGGTAGTTTTTTTTTTTACTCCACGTGTATTGTGCTCAAAAACCGTGTACCATATTCTTGAATATGAGTTAATTGTAGAATTAGATTATTATCCTGCTTCCAGCTATTCTATTTGATTCATTTTTTTTTGTTCTTTTATTTAACAGAAAACTTTAACCATGGCTTTGCATCCCCTAGAAATAAGTTCTGTAACTGTAAGTGAACTTCAACAGCTTAAGTTTTCACAACTGTCTCTCCATGAGAAAGTTGCAGTTAAGAAAAGAGGTCGTTTAACACCTGATATTCTAATATCTCAGCCAGGCATAAGCAAGAACAAGAAATATATTCGTAGCTGTAATTCTGAATGGTACAAATGGAAAAGTTGGCTTTGCGGCTGTGAAGTAAAAAATGCACTGTTTTGCTTCCCGTGTTTGCTGTTTGGGGGTGATGTAACGTGGACAAAAGATGGTTTTAGAAATATAAANATATTCATGAATATCAGACCTACAACATAATACTTTTAGTTCCATGATTTATTTAAACCGTCTTGTAGTGCACACACTCATTTATCTCCTCTCACTCGCACTACATGTTTCGGCATAATAATGCCATCTTCAGGTGCTTACTTACACATACCCAGGAGGCCCAACAGTATAACACACGCAGTCACAGGAGCAAGACACAACAAAAGCACAACACACAAGATAGTGAAGGAGTGCTCCAACAAAGGAGAATGGGCGTGACTGGCATAGTGAGGTGCGACGTAGCGATGTGGTATCCTGAACAATTTTAATAATATTTTTAACGTTTGACAATGTATATGATAGATACATATTTTAGTTATTTTAATATGAGGACAAGACATGCAATGAAATAGTTTGACGTGGATAAGTAAGCACCTGAAGATGGCATTATTATGCCGAAACATGTAGTGCGAGTGAGAGGAGATAAATGAGTGTGTGCACTACAAGACGGTTTAAATAAATCATGGAACTAAAAGTATTATGTTGTAGGTCTGATATTCATGAATATTGCACATTAATTGAGCTGCTGAAATTTATCTTGGAAAATAATCTAGATGATGTTTTTAGTGAAATTACGAAACTGATAAAAGTCCTCTTGACCATTCCCATGACTACATCAGAGGCAGAGTGCTGCTTTTCAACACTGAAAAGAATAAAAACTTCTAACAAGCACTATGAATTCGGAAAGACTAAATGCGCTTGCAGTGCTTTCAATGGAGAAAAATTTCCTCAGTTGTCATTCAGAGATCAAGGAGAAAATTATTGATCTTTTCGCGCAAATTAAAACAAGAAGAATGGATTTCATTTTTAAATGAATAGATTAAGCTTGAACTGTAACAGTTTAGGTTAAAGTAAGTAAAAAATGTTTGATTTAGTTCTTTTAGGATTTTATAAAGTTTCTGAATAAATTTTCTTTTTATACATGTTTGTTTCCTTTTATACAATTTTAAAACAAAGGCTACAAATTTTCTGGAGCAGCACCCCCACTAATTTTAGCTACGAGCCGCCACTGAGTGGAAGAGAAAATAACAGTGGAAGAGAGAATAGCTGTGGAAGAGAGTAGCAGTTGAAGACAGAAGAGCCGTGGAAGAGAGAATAGCAGTTGAAGAGAGAAGAGCAGTTGCAGACAGAATAGCAGTGGAAGAGAGAAGAGCAGTTGAAGACAGAATAGCAGTGGAAGAGAGAAGAGCAGTTGAAGAGAGAAGAGCAATGGAAGACAGAATAGCAGTGGAAGAGAGAAGAGCAATGAAAGAGAGAAGAGCACTTGAAGACAGAAGAGCAGAGTGAAGATGAAATTCGAGAGACGACAGACTAGTCAGGTTGCATCGTGTGGAACACGTTAATTTTGAGTAATTGTAATTTGCAATTGTAAACAGCGTATCCAATAAATCGATCAGTTCACGCGGCAGCATCTGCAGTGTTAAAGAGACGGTCCTCCAGATACGAAAAAGAAATCTGTTGAAGATTGGTGACCGAGAGTCTGCATGCACTCACAGCTAATCGCTTTCCTGAGTCCACATCCCGACTCTTCGCTTGCCATGTCCCACCATCATTTACCGAATACTTCAGTTGAGTCTGGTTTTAATATTATGAACAAACCTATTCGTTCAATAGGCTCTATAATCTAGTATCTTATAGTATCCACATCCTATTGGGGAATTCAGACATAGGTCTGCTGTGTTAATTTCTTAACCTTAGACCGCTTCTGTCATCTAATGGTCAGAGTTCCTGGTTACAGATCCAGAGGTCCAGGTTCAATTTCCGGCGCTACCAAATTTTTTGAGAACAGGGTCCACTCAGTCACGTGAGGATAATTGAGGAGCTATTTCAAGCAAATAGCGGCTCCGGTCTAGAAAACCGAAATTAACGGTCGTGGTGAGCTGTTGCGCTGACCACGCGACACCAACTAATATCAAATTGGGCGCTAACTTCGACGACAAGCGGCGGTCGCTCGGTCGGGATAGTTCGCTTGCGGACTCAAGCAACGGAGTTAGTTTATTTGTATTGTTTTAGCAGTCTTGCTTGATCTACTTCGATAAATTTGACTTGGTTCATCCTGGTCTATCATTAATATTATAAAAGATTAAAATATTTATCAATCACACTGGACGGCGTTAAGAATCTTTTACATTGTTACTAATATGACGGACCAGGATGAACCAAGTAAAATTGAATGAAATTTGCATATTCATAAGATAGCGACGGGATAAATGTAATTTACATGAATACAATACAATGTAAGCATTAATAGAAGTCGGTTCCGGATAGCGATGTATATGGACTATGCGCTGGCAGGTTAGGGAACAGATGGTGATGTGAAATGAGTGGAGTTGAGTATCCACTTAAACCCGAGAAACTCTAACAAAGTGCTTAGAGCAAGAGTAGGACGAAAAAAGCAAAGCTTTCGCTGTGTTTCATAGATTAAGCACCAAGCCAAGAAGACGTGTGAGGAGGCAGAGGTTTAGTTCCACATTTATTAAGTAGATGGGGATGAGTGGACAGCTTCAAACCCCTTCTGCTTTGACCCCGGGGAAGGTACCCATTGAGAAGGAGGCTGGGCGGACCCAAGAGCCGTTCTGGACACTATGGAGAAGGCAGAGATCTTGCCCTTTCCGTGAATCGAAACCACGCTGTAGCCCGTCGCTATTGCAGCTCTTGTAGAGTTGTAGAGCGAGTGTACTGCAAGAATAGCAGAGATGATATGGCTTCGAGTCTGATATGAGATGTCATCTGACATTATGGGTTTTGAAGACGGCTTGAACCCATTACTCTCGGTACACGAGGAATTAGATACACGACTCTTGAGGTTGTGGAATAGCTCCAAGACTGATGTAAGATTCATCTTCTTCAATGGGGACGAGACAGAAGGGCATAACTAATTCTCAGTGAGAAAATCACAAGTGCTGACACCTGTCGGAAGTTCCATATGCACATTTCACACTTGAAGAGGGTGTGACCTTGGTATCTCTATCCCACAAACAAGGGACGATATAATTTACCAGCTCCTGGAAATGGTACAGTTGTAAATTAAGCAATAAGCAAGAACTACTCTGAACAGAGAATTCTGCTCTATTCACTGCTCATAGGAGTGGCAAGAAAGAAGAAGAATGATTAATGCTTCCCTTGTCACTCACATAGAGAACCGTATATTGGCCTGCTAGTTCCCTGTACCTGTCGCACATCTGACTTCCCGTATCCCCAATAAATGTTAGTTATACTCTCCTACTTTTTTGCCACTTTTTCTAGCGAACCAGAAACGCCTGATGTTCTATGTTCGAAATCCCATAAACTTTTTTAAGGTTATTATGAACTAGAGCGTAGCGCCGGACTGTTGATAACAAGTACGAGTACATGTGCATACCGTAGCATGGCATGTCTCTACGACACGTGAGTATGTACAACAAACCTTGTGATCCTTCTCGTTTAATGCAGATGTAAGTATCATATAAGATAGGCCTAAATATGGACGTCAATAGATTTAATATTGTATGAACAAATAGTCTATAGCGTAGTGGTTAAATGTACTATGCTACAAGCCGGAAGGTCGCGGTTTCAAATACTTATGAGGTCATTGGATTTTTTTCAATTGACGTGCTCCTTCCGGCCGCACTAGGCCCTGGGGTTTACTCAGCCTCTAACAGAAATGAGTACCAGGAATTGATTAAATCATTTTCCTGCGGAGTGAAGCGCGGCTGGCGCGTAAGGCTGACAACCTTACCGCCATCTCTGAGCCGATTGTCAAGGTAATGTGGGACCCTTAACGTCTCACAACCCTATGGGCCTTCACGGCCTGTTACAGGGATAGCTTTACTTTTTTTTATTTTATTTTTACTCTATGAACAAATAGGCTAAACCGAGATTTCTGCCTATCCGCCATACACCCACAATAATCCTACAGAAATATTCCTGCAGACATTTTTTTGTTCTCTGAATTTATGCACCAAATGATGAAAATGATCACACTTTTTTGTAACATAATGATGTCACTGTTTCCTGGATCAACATGTTTACATAAGACCTTTATAATTTTCTATGAATTAGCCAGCAGTTACTTAGCGTGTTGTGACATGCCGCCCAAATGCCGAAGTATCGGAGCCACGGCGGGTGTCCATTGCTAGGCAACGACTCGGTAGTCACATTTCTGCTACAGTAAGAGCAGTAAAAGCACAATTGTCTGGGTGACAATTATGCACGATCACGCGACAACGCATACATAGGCAGACCGTCCACATGGAAATGAAGATCAGAATTAGTTCAGTTCCCGCGGTAACCAGTAAGTTAGCTACAATTGCATCGAAAAACGGGAAACAGAAGCCTTGAACAGGGTGTCTTCTAGACCGCCTGGCTGTCACATGTAACAGAACAGAACAGAATAGAACAGAGCTGAGAGCAGAAGAAAGCAGCAGAGGTAAGAACTAAGGAAGAAACAATAAAGACACGCCAGCAAGAACATGAGTTGAAGGGAGAATAGCAGTGGAAGAGAGAATAACATTGGAAGAGAGAAGAGCAGTTGAAGACAGAATAGGAGTGGAAGAGAGAAGAGCAGTTGAAGAGAGAAGAGCCGTTGAAGAGAGAAGAGAAGTGGAACAGCAGTTGAAGAGAGAAGAGCAGTGGAAGAGAGAATAGCAGTGGAAGAGAGAAGAGCAGTGGAAGAGAGAATAGCAGTTGAAGAGAGAAGAAAAGTGGAACAGCAGTTGAAGAGAGAAGAGCACTTGAAGACAGAAGAGCAGTGGAAGCAGGGGCGGCCCGCGTATAGGCACTGTGGAACTGCAGCACCCCCAATTTCCACTTGATATTATTGGTAACATTTATATAATGAGCCCTGTTTTCTTTAATTCTTTCTTTATACTTGTACAATACAATATATAATCCTTAAGCTTAATGTCAGTAGCCAAATCTTTGTATGGAACTGTGCGCTTCACAGTTCCAGTGGCGAGGTGTTTGTTGACTGTTGTCTGTTGTGCGCATGCGCACATAGGAAGCTACACGCGAGGCTGCAAGGAAGAGAGCACCGTCGTCCCCGCAGTGCCGACCCTGGCTTGCTGGTGGAAGGCAGTTTTTTTTTTACTCCGCGTGTATTGTGCTTAAAAACCGTGTACCATATTCTTGAAGGTGAGTTAATTGTAGAATTAGATTATTATCCTACTTCCAGCTATTCTATTTGATTCATTTTTTCGGTTCTTTTATTTAACAGAAAACTTTAACCATGGCCTTGCTTCCCAAGAAATAAGTTCTGTGACTGTAAGTGAACTTCTACAGCTTAAGTTTTCACAACTGTTTCTCCATGAGAAAGTTGCAGTTAAGAAAAGAGGTCGTTTAACACCTGATATTCTAATCTCTCGGCCAGGCATAAGCAAGAACAAGAAATATATTCGTAGCTGTAATTCTGAATGGTACAAATGGAAAAGTTGGCTTTGCGGCTGTGAAGTAAAGAATGTACTGTTTTGCTTCCAGTGTTTGCTGTTTGGGGTCATGTAACGTGGACAAAAGATGGTTTTAGAAATATAAACAAAATGAAAAAAACTGAAAAGCATGGGAAGTCAAAGAAGCACGTTGATAATGTAGTTTCACTGTCACTTTTGGGAACCGTAAGTATTAAGGAGAAACTTAGTGAGGCATACAGACTTTCAATCAATGAGCATAAAATAAAAGTTAAAAAGAATGGATTTTATTTTTAATGAATAGATTAAGCTTGAACTGTAACAATTTAGGTTAAAGTCAGTAAAAAATGTTTTATTTTGTTCTTTTAGGATTTTATCAATTTTCTGAATAAATTTTCTTTTTATACATGTTTGTTTCCTTTTATACAATTTTAAAACAAAGGCTACAAATTTTCTGGAGCAGCACCCCCACTAATTATAGCTACGAGCCGCCACTGGGCAGGAGGCTAAGTATGCTCTAGAGCCGGCCTGGACCGAGTGGCGGGGGAGGACAACCGTGCTGGGAAATAAATCAGACGGTATGCAGCCATCAGACAGACAACTGAGCTATCCTGTTCTGTGAGCACAACGCTCATTCCCTTTTCAGATTCTCAATCATTGTTCGTGGTCAAAGAACAAAAAAATCTTGTCATTTTATTGCTTTGTTCCACTGGGATACATTTGTCTTGTACAGTGGAACCTCGCTTAACGAGCACCTCTCATAACGAGTAATTCGCATAACGTGCAAAACAAATTGTAAAGAAATGACTCGCTTAGCGAGCTACGTTTCGCATAACGAGTGACGAGAGGGGAAGTCCCGGATTGTGCGCTTGCTACATCAGTCTGTGTTTAGCACTCGTTCCGCTAGCATCTTAGTGTCGCTTGTGATCGCACATTTTTCCAAACATGTGTTCAGACATATTATTTGTGATTTTTTTGTGCAAAGTTTAATAACCCTTGCAAAACTGTCCCCGAAGAAAAAGCCGCAAAAAGACAGCCATAAGAGAATAAAAATAACCGTAGAAATGAAACGTAAAATCATTGAAAAGCGAGAACGAGGTGTGAGCGTGGCTGATCTAGCACGCACATACAATCGGTCTACATCAACGATTTGCACTATCCTCAAGAACAAGGGCAAGATTAAGGAGAGAGATGCTTCAAAGGGAGTGACAAGAATATCTACACAACGGTTACGTATTCTCGGAGATGTTGAAAGGTTGCTCCTCATATGGATTTGTTTTTGGTTTTCTGCAGATCGAATTCGCATTCCAGGTTGGTTCATTCCGCATAGAAGAAAAGATGAAGATGATTCACGCTCCATAACAATGTATATGTAATTTTCTTTGAATAAACGTTACACATAACATTTTTTCGGCATGGAACGCATTATCGTATTTTACATTAATTTATATGGGAAAAGTTGTTTCGCATTACGAGTAAGATTCTGGAACGAATTATGCTCGTTAAGCGAGGTTCCACTGTATATTGTATAAATATGCGGTCTCGACAGTAGACAGAAAACAGAAGTGGAGGTTTCTACTGAGGTTGCAAGTGACAAGTGATACATTATGACGGTTAAGGACAAATTTCATGCTTCGTGCTGCACTGGTGAATTTGGGTGTCAAATACCAACTTACTTTCTTTTTCTTCCAAAATTCGCTCTTGAAAGTGCGGATTCCGCTTTGGGCCTGGAAGATACTATAAGGGGTTGTGTCAGGCTGAAGTGATCACATTCCTGCTTCATCCTTCGGCGGCCAGTGTTCAGAACCAGGACAGTTGGTATGGAATTTTTGTTGGACAGGAGCAAGTTTCTCCGCTACTTGCTGTTTGAGAGGCGCTGAGATTTCTCAGAGCGTAGCAGAGGGTCTTCACATGACTTTGATTGTGTGCGTAATTACAAAGTGAAGGTATTATTCTTGTGCAGTTTCCTCAAGCGCGAACTGTCGGATGTGGCGGAGGAGAACAAGATGTTGCTGTGTTGCTTTAACGAGTGATTTGGTTTTGTAATGTCGAGATATAAATGGCGGTGTGGTTGTGAGTTCTCAGTGTAGAGAGATGTGAGAGGAAATGGTTCTGACATATTTTAAGGTTCTATTCCAATATTTTCTGGAAAGACTGAGGAAAGCACCCTGCACTTAGCCTCAAAGTAAGGCCGTAGCAGAGAAAGAGGAAGTATAGGAAGGAAGGGAGAAAGCACGAAAGAAAGAAATATCTGACGGAAGAAAGGACGAAGAAAAGAAAGATGAAAGAGATAAAGGGAGGAAGAATGGATGAAGAAAAGTAAGTGAATAAAAGGAGAGCGTTCTTAATGAAGCAAATAAGCATAAGGTAAAAGCTCAGGTAATGTTTTCCCTGTGCTTAACTAATTAAGCACTACTCCATGAAGACATATGGGTGGAGTGGATGTATAGATCCACATTTTCTTGATCTCAGCACTAATTGGAGGTGAGTGGTCAGCTTAAGGACCCTGCCGCTTTCACCCCGGGTAAGAGCCCCTGGTACCCACTGTATAGGAGTTTGAGTGGAACCCAGAGCCGGCCTGGATGACATGGAAGAGTGAAAATTCTTGACCCTACCGGAACTCGAACTCCCACCACTCGGTAGTACGCCCGTAGCCAGTCGTTATACTGACTGCTCTATACCGGCTCCCAAATAAACATAATAAAGAAAGAATTATAGAAATAAGGAAGTATACACTATGAACACAAGAAGAAAGGAAATCTGAAATGAAGAAACGAAGGAAATAAATAATGTATTCTCGATATCGAAGTTTTCTCTCATTGAGAATCAACAACATGAATGTTGATGCCATGAAAGAACATCGGGATACACGCTTTCGATTGTCGTGACTGAACTGCCATTTGAATACATGGAACCCCCGTAACTTGTTCAGTTTTAACGTGGGAGGAGGAGATGGACCGGCACAATTGAGGTGCAGGAAACAGGTTGAACTGCTTTCTGATAAGGCGGTTTGTCTCTGCTCCACCCTATAGCACATCCTTATGTCCTGCAGGCTGCAATATTCCATTCCCTTCACTACAGAATGTGGCTTGGTTTCTGTTGTAGTTTTCCTCAGTCTCAGCCACTGTCGTGTACGAATATTTCCAGTCGTCAGGAATGTGATACAACATAGCGTAGGATCCAAGTTGACCAGCTTTTAGTGGTCTTACAACTGACCAACATAGGTTTAAGTTTTATAGACTGTGTTGTGTTTGTAGGCCACATTCCTTTTTTTCCCCCATTAAGGCAACCATATGGCGCATGAGTCCTACAGAAACCCAGCTCTTAAACACGTGAACATTTGAGTTTCTTGCTTATAAAATCATTCTACATATGACAGGAAGCGAGTACAATGGGTGTTCTTAGTTGAAAATGCAATCGTTTCATTCTCACTGCTGAATAACATCGTATTGTTTTGCTCACCGAATTGTGCGTATGGGACTTAGAACGCTCTTATTTTCAGAACATGAGTTTCAGGATGGTGACATCGGTTCTTTATCATAGCCGTAAATAAATCCCTTAAAATAACCAAAATATACGGTGTCAAGTTAAATTATATGACTACATATATA